>NC_069077.1:13520541-13823571 GCF_025698485.1 Gossypium arboreum
CTCTAAACCATAAACCCCTAACCTTATAAACATTAAACCCTAAATTCTAGATACTAAATCCTTAAATCCATAAACCACAAACACTCAACCTTAAACCCTATACTCTAAACTTGCCTAAACCCACACTAAACCACAAAATCGTAAACACTACACCCTAAACCAGACAAGATAATTTTTAATTTAAAATATAAAAAAATAGTATCATGTTATGTGGATTACCTTGTAGGTTTTCATGTCAGTATCATTAAAAAATTAATTTTACAATTACATTCCTATTAAAAATGAGATTTAACATTTTTTAAACGCGCGTGGAAGGTTTTTTGGTTCAAAAAAATATAATAATCAACTATATATATAGCTGAAACCACAAAACAAAAACCCTAGCCTAAACCCCTAAACATAAACCATAAACCACAAACCATGCATAAACCCTTAACTTATCCCCTATCCCTTAAACCCTAACCCCTAACCACTAACCCTTAAACCTTAATACCGCTAAACACTAAGATCTTAAACCTTAAACACTAAACCCTAATTAAATAACAAAATTTAAAATAGTAGTAAACCCTAAAAACCAAAGATAACAAACCCTAAATCATAACATTAACATACTAAACCCTAAACCTTCAATCATAAAACCCCTAAACCATAGACCTTAAACTTTAAATATTAAACCCTAAACCCAAAAATAAATTTAATCAATATTAAGTAATGCTTCCACACAAATTATAATTTAAAAATATAATTAGTCCGAAAAACATGAAATTCGACATCAAATGATCCTTAAACTCTAATAGTGCAGAAAACACCCTAACTAGAGCCACATTACGATTACGATTACACAATCATCGGAACACACGGAATTACTGAATTTCACAAAACTGATTCAATAATTCAAGAATAAAATTAAAGAGCTACAAAACTCATACCTGAATTCACTATTTAAACACCCAAAAACGATCGACGCCTCAAATCCACCAATTCCGAAAACTCCTGTCGACGAAATTGTAAAACGCAACAAAAGAAATGGAGTAGAAGCAAAAGAGTAAAACTCCAAGTGAGATGAAAACAACCCATTGAAATGAAGCAGCAGAAGAAAATCAAAGATTAAAAGAAAAAGAAGAAAACGTGAAAAAAGAATAGAAGAACGTGTGAGAGGGAGAAGAGATCACAAAAAAAACATAAACCCATGAACCCGTAACCCTAAACCACAAACTATAAATCACAAACACTAAACCCCTAACCACTAACCATTAAACCCCTAAACCTTAAACCACAAAAACATAAACCATGAACCCTTAAACCTAAACCCATAAACCCTTAATACCGCTAAACATTAAGATCATAAGCACTAAACACTAAACACTAAACCTCAAACCCAAAATAACAAAACCCTAAACCATAAAATTAACATTTTAAATCTTAAACCCTAAACCATAGACCTTAAACCTTAAATATTAAACCGTAAACCCAAAAAATAAGAACTAAACCTTAAAACTTAACTAAGAAAATATAATTCAAAAAAGACGTTTAGCGGCGTTTCTCCAAAAACGCCGCTAATGCTCGAACTTTTATGGCGTTTTCCAAAACGCCGCTAATGCTCGAACTTTTATGGCGTTTTTCCAAAAACGCAGCGAATACTCAGACTTTTGGCGGCGTTTTTGGAAAAACGCCGCTAATACTCAGACTTTTGGCGGCGTTTTTGGGCTGCTAATGCTCAGTATTTTGGCGGCGTTTTCCGACAAACGCCGCTAATTCTCAGACTTTTAGCGGCGTTTTTCCAACAACGCCGCTAATGCTCAGACTTTTAGCGGCGTTTTTCCAACAACGCCGCTAATGCTCAGACTTTTAGCGGCGCTTTTCCAACAACGCCGCTAATGCTCAGACTTTTGGCGGCGTTTTTCTAAAAATGCCGCTAATGCTCAGACTTTTGGCGGCGTTTTTGGAAAAATGCCGCGAATTCTCAGACTTTTGGCGGCGTTTCTTGAAAAACGCCGCTAATTCTCGGACTTTTGGCGGCGTTTTTCCGAAAACGCCGCTATTTCACGACTTATAGTGGCGTTTTGGTTCAAACGCCGCTAATGTATAATATTTGCGGCTTTTTTACCAAAAACGCCACTAAAAACGCCGTTAAAGACCTGTTTTGCTGTAGTGATGGGTATCTGCATAGTCGGTGTGATTTTCAATATATGGTTACTTAGGCTCACTAGCTTAAAAGTTTAAAACGCAAAAAATTAAAGAATAATAGTCCAAATGTTTAAAGGAATTATCCAATGAAATATTGTAATATCGACTCATATTTGTGTAGCTTGTATGTTTTATTTATATGATTATATATTGTTGGAATAGTTATAAAGGTGGTCTAAGTGCATGTAAATATTTGACTTATGTATGTTATAAGTTGGTTGGTTTATGTTTTAATTATAAAATATGTTTTGCTGTGAAATTGATATTATGCATGTGATCTAATTTTGATTACATGGTATATTAGACTTTAGCAGAACACTATTAAGCTTTGTAAGCTCAGATTATCGATTAAAATTTTAATGCGTAGGTAATAATCGAATCAAAGAGCTCATGTTCGAGTACTATCACCAAAGAGTCTCCGCAATCCATTTTTGTAAAGACAGTTTTCACTTAGCTTAGCATTGGCATGTATTTAAGTCCACCAGATTAATTAGTCATTCTTTTTATATTCGTTAATTGACGAATTTTTGGCTGAGTTGTGCTAATTAATTTTAAAATTTTCTATAAGTATGATTTTTGTTTATAGCTTTATTATTTGTATGCTTTTTATGTTTTTTATTTTGTAATAATTGAAAGATTGATTGAGTGGGTTACTTCAGCGACTAATGTGGCACTCCAGATATGACTGGACTTCTAGATCAAGTTTGAGATGTTACACTACCCAAACACCTACCTTGTGTAACACCCCTAACTCCTCTCCGTCATCGAATTAGGGTCACGGGCATTATTAAGACTTCAAACATTTAATGAACAAATAAACTAGCCATTAACAATATAATATACAGGGGCAGATCAAAGCTGGCTACGTACAAGAATATTCCAATTATTAGTATTAAAGTATAGGTCTATACTCCGACTATTTATTTTCTTTATTTTCAATGATGTTAGTATAATGCACTTAATTTAGTTTTGTTAATCCATTCCAATTCAAAGTAAAACTTACTTTTACAACCCCTATTTCGAGTCTACGAGCCCTTAAAAATAGTTTTAAAAAAATAGACAGGGACTAATTTAGAATAATTTTGGAAGTTTAGGGTCATTTTTGAAATTTCCTAAAATAAGGGACATACGGCCGTGTTCCAGCCCGTGTCCTTGCATGTGTAACTCACTGATTTGGGTCACATGCCCGTGTGTGTTGCCCGTATATGACACACGACCGTGTGCCAGGCTATGTGCACCTAAAGGTGCTTTAAAACTCAAGTTTACAATTTCCTACTTGCTTGGACACTGAGCAACTCATTTACCAATCATTTAACCTACTCAAAACGTGATTAAACATGCCCAAAATATACCAAATTCATCACCTAATATGCCTAACCAATGTACCCTCATTAGTACCACATTTTATATGTTCGAATACATCAACAACGCATCAAACATTCAAGACTTTCATTCATATTACATTTACCATAATTGGACTATCACTTAGCTATTTAAGCTACCAGACTTTAAACTATCACATACCAAAATATAAATTAGGCTAACATACCAACATAACCTCAACCACAACCATATATACATTTAACCATCATTTCATTAGCAACTAAGATAACAACACCTTAATAACAATATCAACAAGAGACTTCCTAGCTACATGCCATTACAAAATAAGATATCAACGCACTTGAGCTTGGGATTTGTTGTTTGATGCTGAGTCTGCGCTACGTCGAAAAATACCTAGCCTACGCACGAAAACAAAACTGCACGCTGAGTATAGCTCAATGGTATTTCTATAATCCGAATATTATAAACTTGATATAAGTAATTAAAATGTAAAACACAACAAGTAAGCTATGTACATGTGTTTCAAATCAATAATATAATTTTGCTCATTCCTTATTCACATCAACTAAGATTTTCACACGTTCAAATATATAAGTATATATATATCAATGGCATTTCATTTAACATTTGAATACATCAACTCATACAATAGCATGATTCATATCTTTGACCAATAGTTGAATTTATTCAAGTTTCACATCTCAATTCGTCAATTCATATTTCATTTCTCATCTTTGCCATTTCAATATTTTCTCATCTCATTTTCATTTTCACCTTTGCCATTTCAATATCAATCACTTAAATTATTATTTTACTTTCCCCTATTAACACAACTCGGAAGGAGACACAGATCCAACAAACACACCAGTTTGGCACTGAGTGCCTCATCCGATGAATCCGAAGTTGTAACACCCCTTACCCGTGTCCTACGCTGACACAAGATACGAGGTATTACCAGACTTAAATATAGTCAATTATGTAAAAATTGGACATAAAATTTTGTTCTATTTAAAAACTTTCATACATATGCTTAACGTCCCCTATATGGGCTTACGGGGCCCAAAATATACATTCAGGGTGGTTCGTGACCAAACCATAAACATATAAAACTTTTGCAACACTTAGAAAATTTTCACACTTTGGAGAGTCACACGCCCGTGTGGGTTGGCCGTGTGGGTTTCACACGACCATGTGGCTTAGACACGCCCGTGTCTTCAGCTCGTGTAACTCTCTGTCTATGATGTCAGAAAACATTTAGAGTCACACAGCTAAGTCACACACTCATGTGCTAAGGCCGTGTCCCCCACACGGTTGAGACACACGGCCGTGTCTCTGCCCATGTAGTTAACACTTAGGCTATTTTCCAAGCCTTTATGTTACCCTTAATCCTTCACATCTTTATACACACTAAGGACACATATCATGACATCATTTTAATGATTTAGCATCTTATATTAAGACCCATTCATAGCATTAATACCAACCATATATGGCCAACAAGCATAATCACACCACCTCATCACAGGCATTAGAACATATCATAGATAGATATGTTCACAAACCATAATCAAAATAAGACACACCTCTTGGCCATATACAAATAACTCAATATAAGCCAACACATTTGGCTAATCATAATAACATATAACATAAAGATAAGTCCCTATACATGCCACTAGCTTAAAAATGTTTAACATATATCAATATTACAAAGGTGATGGCTTGATAGTGTGATGTTGCCTGACAATCTCCAATCCTGAGCTAACCTGACAACACTAAAGAAAAGGAAAGGAAGGGAGTAAGCTTCATAGCTTAGTAAGACCGCATGAAAAATAATAAGGAATTATCAACTTGCTACTCAAAGTAATACAACCATATTTGCACTTTTACTTATGCTCAGGTCAAGCTGTTTTCTCGAGTCACAGTCACTAAATTATTTATATCTGGAGCTAACAAACTCCAAATTAAGATCCGCTAATTTTCCCTGAAACTAGACTCACATATATTCTTACCATAAAATTTTTAGAATTTTTGGTTCATCCAAAGTTTATTCTTTAAAGTTACCCATTTTTTGCTGTTTGACAATTCTAACCCCTCTTTACTAAAAAACTAATTATCTTCTCATAAAGAATTCAAATGATGTTCCCGCTTGTTTCTTTTGAAAATATACTCATTAAAAGATCTAATCATATAAATTATAACCCATAATTATTTTTGTATAATTTTTAATAATTTTCTCAAGTCAAAACAAGGGATTTCGAAATCGCTCTGACTCTATTTCACACAAATTCAAATATATCATAATATGCAATTCTTTTGCTTACCCTGTTTCCTTTATGGGAAACTATACTCGATTAGCTTTAATTTACATATTTTATTAAATATATAAACCTCTTTCTACTATTTTTGGTGTATTTTCCAAGTTGGACTACTGCAGCTGTCCCAAAACTGTTTAGTGTAAAATAATGGTAACTAAGCTTATAACACCTTTACAAACCATTTTAAACATCATGGTGAAAATATATATTGGTACGTCATAAGCAGAGAACCATAATCACAAGGTCATCGATATTTCATTTTCATAGGCATAACTTACTTATTTGTATCCTTACGAAAGTTGCATCATTTCATGATCGTCATAGCATTTGAGCTTCGAGTACATACCTGTACCTTTTCGACATGCTCACAACATTTCATAGTTTGTTCATAATACATAAATGGACATAAGCACAACTTACACATCACTATCAAATACAATTCATATACCATATATCGAGCTCACATCTCATACGTTTCAAGTAGGTACCTGTACCACTCACAATATGGTAATAACCTTTCTCATTTAGCTTAAACTGTAAATCTCTCCGTTGAACCGTTAGGAATACTAAAAGATATTCAATAAACCCCAAACATAGGGTAGGATGCCGATGCCATGTCCTAGACATTGTCTCACATTGACTATCGCGATTAAGGCCGACGCCATGTCCCAGACATGGTCTTACACTGGCTCTCACATATCCATGTAGATGCCATGTCCCAGACATGGTCTTACACTGACACATCTCATGGCCGATGCCATGTCTCAGACATGGTCTTATACTGACACATCTCATGGCCGATGCCATGTCCCAGACATGGTCTTACACTGGCTTACATCTTGAGGCCGATGCATGTCCTAGACATGTCTTACACTAGCTCTCGTCTCAATACTGATGCCATGTCCCAGACATGGTCTTACACTGGCTCTCATAACGTGGCCCATGCATGTCCCAGACATGTCTTACACTAGCACACAAATGGCCCAAATGTCATGGCATGAATATCCGATTTATTCTTAAGGTTCAACCGGGAGTTTCTACTACATCAATTCTATTCATACATACTCATATTCACAATAAAAAATTTATGCTATAATAATTCAATCACATATGATAACAATGTAGTTGTGTTATTTACACCCAACTTACTCGTCTCAATGAAATATTATATTCCATCAAATTTCCAATGTATTCAATCATCACCCAAATGTTATTAACATTTGGCATCACTTTCTCATGTACAATCTCATCAACATTTAATTCAATACAATGATAGCAAGATAGATTTCAACTATATTAACAATAACATGGATATCATGCTTATTTAATCACACAGACTTACCTCGAATGCAATTTCGACTAATTACTCCATTTTAGTCCATAACCTCGTACTTTTCAATTTAAGCCTAAATCTCGGTTTTATTGATCTATAACGATAAAATTCACTACTTTAATCATCACATTAACCAATACATTCCATAATTTATACTTTTGCAAAATGACCATTTTGCCCGTAAACTTTCACAATAATTATGATTTTACCCTTGGGCTCGTAAATTGATTTTAATCAAATTTGATTATTACCCAAGCCTAACCCAACCTTCATTACTCTTGTAGCAACTCAAAATTCCAATTATTTCACACAATTCGCATCCATTTAACAAACTTTACAAAATGGTCCATATTAGGTGTTTTCATGAAAATCCTTTCACAAAAGTTGTTTATTACACAACCATGACTTATTTTCTTCCATAAAAATTTAGAAAAAAACATAAATATTCACATGGAAAAACCCTAGACTTTCAACCATTTTTCAAAACAATCCCCCCACTAGCTAGATTAAGCTACAAGGGTTCCAAAAATAAAAAAAAAATCATAAAAAATGACCATCAAAATCACTTACTTGCAAGGGAACTAAGTGGCTGAAAATTTGAGCTTCAAAACCCCCATGTTTGCTTCTATTTTTGGTGGAAGAAGAAGAAGAAATGAAAAAAGATGACAACCTTTTTTTATTTTATTTTATTACCAAAAAAGTCACCTAATGTCCACCAAATTTGACCTTTCAACTTTCTTGTCCCCTATGGCTTGCCATCCCTCCCCAAATGGCCTATTTGCACTTTAAACACGTCTAATTTTGGTTTTGTAGCTATTTAACATATTTGGGTAGTAAAACAAAACTTTTGTCCTTTATGCGATTTAGTCCTTTTTCTCAATTAAGCTTACAAACGCTAAAATTAATTCACCAAAATTTTCATGCACCCATATAATCATGCTATAACACATAAAATAATATTAAAATAATTTATTTACTTTGGTTTTATGATTCTAAAACCACTATTTCGACTAGGCCCAAAATCGGGTTGTTACAACTCTCCCCCCTGTAGGGATTATCGTCCCCGAAAATCTTACCGTAAATAGAGGTTTGGCTTTCACATAGACTCATTCATTCCATGATCATTGTTAAAGGACTTTCAAATTCAGGCTGTGCTTTTAGTACTTAGCTGTTTAATTTCTCGTACTAAAATCATAAGCGGTTTTCCGCCATACCACATCAATTGAACAGACACTAGGGTCAGATCCATACTGTCATAACACATATATACACATTACATGCATGAGTCTCTTCAAATTCAAACGGCGAAGCTAGCCAGTTCATCATGGCCTCATACTCTCTATAATTCATACGACACGATAGTTCACGAATTCAACTCTCAGTTGCTTTTGAATTTCAAAGCCTCCTCTAACTTTCCCAAGAAATCATGATATAACACCCGGATCTCAATCTGATAAATGAAGTTTAGCATTCAAAGAAACTTGAAACTTCAGAGACACATAATTTCATTTATCTGTTAAGTGAGGATTCAGTACATATCGAAACCATTCGCAGAGTTCACCAAACATTTAACAATAAGTCACATATCATTTTTCTTCTTCAGAGGCGAGGATAATCCCAATACGAAATCCATCGTAATTCTCTCTCATTTCCATTCTGATGTCAACACCGGCAAAAATAGTCTCGATGACAATTGACATTTGGCTTTAATCCTGTTAACATTTTAAGTATTCATACACAAAGATTAGAAATGTCGAGTTCTAAACTCGGCCACTAATACACTATTTCTGTGAGCTTTCATGCAGAATTTCTATATAAATTCTAGATTTTTTAACTGAGCACTTGTAACTGCAATTTGCCTTTCTCAAAGACCATACAATAACAAACTCGTCATCTTTTTAATAGCTCGAATAATCTATGCTATCTCAACTCAGATTTTTCCATGACATCGGATACTTTAAGATATCACTTTGCCTTATAGTCTTAAAACACATCACAATCCGCTTAATAACACATCACTGAAAATTAAGAATCCTTATCCGATACGTAATAAACCAACTCTAATGCTTCGGTTAACAATGTTCTTGTCTGTTCAAAACTTTACTAACATATAACATATCGTTTGACTTTCACTAAAGTGATAACTTTACCAATCATAGAAACTTTAACTCGTAAACAATATCTTCTTTTTCATGCTATTAAAACACCTCAAACACATAATCTTTCGAAATCCTCTTATCATTCCAATCAAAGGTCCTTACAATCACATTAACTCAAAGTAACAAGAATATCCGATTGAATGCGTTGACTTTATTTCACTCACCTGAGAAAATAAATTCATCATACAAATTGGAACTTGTGACTTCGCCTTTCATAATTTTGCTGAGGTCGAGTCCTTACACGAAAATTAGAGAAATTCAGATACTAGAATCACCGTGTTTCTATGATCGAGTCACAAGTATAATCAAAATGAACATAGTTATTACAAGCTGAAGAACATATTTTAGATATGAGCTATGATTAATGGATTACAGAATAAAGATGACGAAGAAACCCAGATGAAGAAATCCAAGGTAAAGAAATTAAAAATACGATACCATATAGAAAGACCAAGAATAAAACTCATAAGAAAATAATATATATGATCCCGATGATTCCTTAGAGAAAAGAAGTCCAAAAGAAAGCATCAAGCAAACCCACTGAAATTAAATGAAATGGAGACAATGTACTTTTCACATGTATATATACATATCAGATAGAACAAAAAATCAGAAGAAACGGAATCATAGCATCCTATGCATTTTCTCATCAATTCCCAATAGACGAAATGTAATAGAATGCCAGGGAGAAATAAATCAATGTAAATTATAAATCCAATCCATAAGACTAACAACGCTCTCGTTTAACATCCTGATTAGAAAACATTCTCATATTACAAAATCTTATCAGAGAATAGATAACCATGAGAATACTTCTGAAAACGAATGATCACATAGAATACCCCAGAAGAGATTGTCACAATCTGCTCACTATAATCTGTTATACTCAGATATATCACATTTCAGGTATTATTCCTTCAACTATTTCTATCCCCTAATTCCGCATAATTTCTTTCACTAAAGAATATCAGTTCATAAGAAATCCCAATTAATACACTTTTTTTCAACTTCGTGCCTGAACAAGTCGATTTACTTAAGTTAATTTCTTCTCCAACTATGATACGGCGTAAACCTAATAATCTTCAAGTCAATTTGATATCTTTCTAGCTTTGTTTTCACTCATTATTTCATTTTCAATCACTAATCACATTTTTAACTATTCTACCACTGAACCCTTTTGTTCCATACTTGTGAGCTTATTCGACATAGTTCTTGTGAAATCTCATTATAAGACACCTTTTCGATAAGGAGGGGGCGAGGTCGTAAGGCCTCTAACTTGACTTTCACATATAAACACATGTGACGTAACTTTCATCATCATCATAATATCATCATGGTTAAATAATTCACTTATCACATTCACTTAATCAAACAAGTCAAGCACATAACATCATAGGAAGGTCAAACAAATATAGGTGAGCGTATCACAAAATGAACTTTCATATCATACCCCATCACGTACATATCATAAACTCTTATTCATACCTTCCCGATCTTCAACTCATCATAATGGCACTTTACTCAAATACTTTAGTACTACTATCAACTTGGTCGGATGTAGCTCGGTTGAAGAGCACCTCTGTCTAAACAAGATAGTTCTCATTCGCGTCGGAAGACATCACACTATCATAAATTTGTGGCATGTATAGCTAGACTCTTACACGTGCTAGGTTAACTCGAGAGTCGACTAAATCATAGCTCTGATACCACTAAATATAACACCCCTTACCAATGTCCTACATCGACACAGGGTACGAGGCATTACTGGACTTAAATACAGTCAATCATGTAAAAACTGGCCATAAAATTTCGTTCTATTTAAAAAACTTTCATACATATGCTTAACGTCCCTTACATGGGCTTACGACGCCCAAAACATACATTTAGGGTAGTTCGTGACCAAACCGTAAACATATAAAACTTTTGCAACACTTAGAAATTTTCACACTTTGGAGAGTCACACGCCTATATGGGTTGGCCGTGTGGGTTTCACACGCCAGTGAGGCTTGGACACGCCCGTGTCTTTAGCCCGTGTAACTCTCTATTTATGACGTCAAAAAACATTTAGAGTTACATGGCCAAGTCACACACCCGTGTGCTAAGGCCGTGTCCCCTACATGGTTGAGACACACGGCCGTGTCTCTGCCTATATGGCAACACTTAGGCTATTTTCCAAGCCTTTATGTTACCCTTAATCCTTCACATCTTTATACACACTAATGACACATATCATGACATCATTTTAATGATTTAGCATCTCATACTAACACACATTCATAGCATTAATACCAACCATAAATGGCCAACAAGCATAATCACACCACTTCATAACAAGCATTAGAACATAGCATAGATAGATATGTTCACAAACCATAATCAAAATAAGACACACTTCTTGGCCATATACAAATAACTTAATATAAGCCAACACATTTGGCTAATCATAATAACACATAACATAAAGATAAGTCTCTATACATGCCACTCGCTTAAAAATGTTTAATATATCAATATTACAAAAGTGATGGCTTGATAGTGTGATGCTGCCTCCGACGATCTCCAATCTAACCTGACAACACTAAAGAAAAGGAAAGGAAGGGAGTAAGCTTCATAGCTTAGTAAGACCGCATGAAAAATAATAAGCAATTATCAACTTGCTCCTCAAGGTAATACAACCATATTTGCACTTTTACTTATGCTTAGGTCAAGTTGTTTTCTCGAGTCACAGTCACTAAATTATTTATATCTAGAGCTAACAAACTCCAAATTAAGATCCGCTAATTTTCCCTGAAACTAGACTCACATATATTCTTACCATAAAATTTTTAGAATTTTTGGTTCATCAAATTAGTACAGTTTATTCTTTAAAGTTATCCCTTTTTTGCTATTTGACAGCTCTAACCCCTCTTCACTAAAAAATAATTATCTTTTCATACAAGATTCAAATGATGTTCCCGCTTGTTTCTTTTGAAAATATACTCATTTAAAAATCTAATCATATAAAGTATAACCCATAATTATTTTTGTATAATTTTTAATAATTTTCTCAAGTCAGAATAGGGGATTTCAAAATCGTTCTGACTCTATTTCACACAAATTCAAATATCTCATAATATGCAATTCTTTTGCTTACCCCGTTTCCTTTATGAGAAACTATACTCGATTAGATTTAATTTACATATTTTATTCAATCTCTAAACCTCTTTCTACTATTTTTGGTGTATGTTCCATGTGGACTACTGCAGCTGTCCCAAAACTGTTTAGTGTAAAATAATGGTAACTAAGCTTATAGCACCTTTACAAACCATTTTAAACATCATGGTGAAAATACATATTGGTACATCATAAGAAGAGAACCATAATTACAAGGTCATCAATATTTCATTCACATAGGCATAACTTACTTATTTGTATCCTTGCCAAAGTTGGATCATGTCATGATTGTAATAGCATTTGAGCTTCGAGTACATACCTGTACCTTTTCGACATGCTCACAACATTTCATAGTTTGTTCATAATACATAAATGGACATAAGCACAACTTACACATCACTATCAAATACAATTCATATATCGTATATCGAGCTCACATCTCATACGTTTCAAGTAGGTACCTGTACCACTCACAACATGGTCATAACCTTTCTCATTTAACTTAAACTGTAAATCTCTACGTTGAACTGTTCGAAATATTAAAGGATATTCGATAAGCCCAAAACATAGGGTAGGATGCCGATGCCATGTCCCAGACATGGTCTTACAGTGGCTCATACATCAAGTCGATACCATGTCCCAGACATGGTCTCACAATGACTATCACGATTAAGGCCGGCGCCATGTCCCAGGCATGGTCTTACATTGGCTCTCACATATCCGTGCCGATACCATGTCCCAGACATGGTCTTACACTGACAACTCTATCCGTGCCGATGCCATATTCCATACATGATCTTACCCTGGCTTATATCTCGAGGCAGATGCATGTCCCAGACATGTCTTACATTAGCTCTCGTCTCAATGCCGATGCCATGTCCTTGACATGGTCTTACACTGGCTCTCATAATGTGGCAGATGCATGTCCTAGACATTTCTTACACTAGCACACAAATGACCCAAATGTCATGGCTTGAATATCCGATTTATTCCTAAGGTTTGAGCGAGAGTTTCTACTACATCAATTCTATTCATACATACTCATATTCACAATAAAAAATTTATGCTATAATTGTAGCACCCTAAACCCGGCCCAGACGTTATGGCCGGATCCGACATGCCACATCGAAGCGTTCAAAACATTTTATATTGTTGATCCAGAAAAAACCTACTTAGTGTTTTAAAAGATAATTTCATTATAGGTTAAAGTGAATGGAAGCTGGGCACCAGGTAGGTATCTATAACAGAGGAGGTGAGCCATGAAGGCTGCTTAAGTACCAAGCTCTCCGATTGGATCCAATCCTAGACATGTCCACATCCATTGCCACACTTGGTTATAACAAGTTGAAATTTCTTTGGTAAATCGAATATTCGTGACGTCGTGTTATTTTAAAAAAAAAGTATCATTTTGAAATCACGCCCTAAGTCTAGCCCATTTGAATTAGTATCCATCAATTTAAAGTTGTTTTAATAATATAATCCCGAAAAATCAAATAAGAAAATAAAGTTAAAATGGCCTTATTACAACCCAAAAATTAAATAGTAATTAAAATAACTTAAGAAAACCAGTCTCTTTTTTCAAACCCAAAAGTATTCACCATGGCCACTCTGAATCCCTCGGCTCCAAGTCACCCACATCAAGGCTCACTGCAAGGTTAAAGAAGGGTGAGTTTGGGAAACTCAGTGTGTAAGGAAAACCCATTCAAAGCCCTAGTCACTCAAGCCCATTGGGCCTAAGCCCATTCAGTGTAATGATGGTACTGGGCGAGCCCTTTCAGATTACAATAAACGGGCCTTAGCCCTTATTCAGATAATGTATGGCCCATAGGCCCATTTCAAAATACATGCAACATCAAGAAACATATGTAAGCCCATTTGAGGAGACTACTCAACCCACCAACCACTACACTCCACCCGTACCAGCCATACACTCCATGTGGGGAATAGCTCAACCCACCCAGCCCAACACTCCATAGTTGCAGCCTTGTTGCTCGATTAACGATAAATTAAGGCAAAGCCTCCAAGACGTGGACAAGCCACTTTCAGACTTCCTCTGTCAATATCCCATCCCATGCATCGATAATAACAACATGGCATGCAATAAATAACAACAAATGAACATGCATTTAGGTCAATTTAACCCTAGGGGTATTTGGTAATTTATCTCCTAAAGGTAAACAAAATTTTCCACTTTTAAAGGTATTTCAGAATTTATCTATTTTAGGGTTTTTCATACATATTCCTACCTTTCACGTACTAACGGGATCACTACTGAGGGTTCTTACCGAATTGGGCTGTTGGCCCATCATTCCAATTTTGGCCCATTAAGCCCAAAAATATCGAGGCACGTAAATCATGCACTTTGCGGTCAAACATTGCAGCTTACCAAAAACATTAATCGATTTACCTCACGAGCATTCGCACACTCGCAAATCTACAAAATACTGGTTTTCGGTATTTCGGCATTTCGGCTTTTCGACTTTTGCCGATCTAGACTAAGAAAGAGGGTGTTAGTTACACACCTGTTTGCGACGATATGCTGACGAGATCCACACACGAACCGCCTACAATTGGATTACTAACACGTTAATCTAACTATTCAAATACAAACTACGTATTAACCCCTTACGATATTCGGCCAACCACACCTACAGATCATAGTAAGCTTATAAGAAATCAATAAGCAACTCATTAACAAATTTTTGTCAATGTTTACCACATAATCATAATTTCACTGCAAGCTGTCTTCCTGAGCAACAGTCACTAAATCATTTATAACTGGAGCTACGAAACTCCAAATCAAGTGCCGTTAATTTTCCCTGAAAATAGACTCATATATCTTCTATCCATAAAATTTTTAGAATTTTGGGTATGGCCAACCAATACCATATTTTTTTTAAAGTTTCCCATGTTTCACTGTTTGACTAATCTGACCACTCTTCATTACAAATCAAATTTCTCATTGTACAGAATTCAAAATATGTTCTTGTTTATTTCATTTGAAACTAGACTCATTAATGTTTAATTACATAATTTATTCAGCTTCTAATTCATATTCCACAATTTATGGTGATTTTCCAAAGTCACGTTACTGCTGCTGCCCCAAGCAGATTTATTACCAAATCACTCTTTCATACACCTATCTTGCATGCATGTTATTTAAACATGTATATCACCAATCAATCATCACATACCTATGATTTTTACTTAAGCATAATCTCCATTTCATCATTTTAAAGCACAACATGTTAGCCGATTTTTCCCTTTAGCATCTAAGGCACAAGCATGATCATTTGTTTGGCTCAACTTCACCTATCTTCCATTTTTCATCAAAAGAACATGAAACAACAACCAAAAACCAAAATATGCTTCATGAGTTAGGGTAGAATCAATAAGAACTCATGAACATCAAGATAGAAGCAAAGTACCAAGAACTTACCTTCAATTTTTCCCCCTCCTAGTGATCGAATATTCAAGGGTTTCCTCCCCTATTTGCTCTCTCTCAAATTCGGCTATGAAGAACAAAGAATGAATAAAAACCTTCCTTTACTTCCTTTTGTTATTATTATCACTCAACATTTTATGACACATAAATGATATACTAATATTTGTGCCATACTCATGCCATAATTCCAATAAAAATATGCCCATAATGCTTACCATGCCCATCATCCATTAACTATTAAAATGCTAATGCCCATCATCCATTAACTATTAAAATGCTAAAATGCATACATTATCAACTATCCATCACCTTGGCCGGCCACTACATTAAAAGTGGGGAATTTGACATGCAAATCCTCCTATTTTGCACTACTATTTTTTTGGCCACTACAAATTAGCCTATAGCATTTTCAAACATTTTCACATAGGTCCTATTTCATAATTTCACTCCCTTTTTCTTATGGAACACAAATTAACTAAAATTATCGGGTTCTATCTTAAGCTTGGGCCTTCTAGGGGCCCACTAACATAATTAAACCTATGCCAACATTCACAGAATTCGCGAAAATTGGGGCGTTACAATAATAATTCAATCGCTTATGATAACAATGTATTCAATAAAATATCATATTCCATCAAATTTCCAATGTATTCAATCATCACCCAAATGTTATTAACATTTGGCATCACTTTCTTATGTACAATATCATCAACATATAATTCAATACAATGATAGCAAGATTGATTTCAAGTATATTAACAATAACATGGATATCATGCTTGTTTAATCACATGGACTTACCTCAAATGCAATTTCGGCTAATTACTCCATTTTAGTCCACAACCTCGTACTTTTCGATTTAAGCCCAAATCTCAGTTTTAGTGATCTATAATGATAAAATTCACTACTTTAATCATCATATTAACCAATACATTCCATAACTTATACTTTGGAAAAATGACCATTTTGCCCCTAGACTTTAAAAAAAATACGATTCTACCCCTGGGCTCGTAAATCGATTTTAATCAAATTTGATTATTACCCAAGCCTAACCCAACCTTTATTACTCTTGTAGCAACTCAAAATTCCAATTATTTCACACAATTCCCATCCATTTAACAAACTTTACAAAATGGTCCACATTAGGTGTTTTCATGAAAATCCTTTCACAAAAGTTGTTTATTACACAAACATGACTTATTTTCTTCCATAAAAATTCAGAAAACAACAAAAATATTAACATGGAAAAACCCTAGACTTTCAACCATTTTTCAAAATAATCTCCTCATTAGCTAGATTAAGCTACAAAGGTTCCAAAAATACAAAAATCATAAAAAATGACCATCAAAATCACTTACTTGCAAGGGAACTAAGTGGCTGATAATTTGAGCTTCAAAGCCCCCATGTTTGCTGCCATTTTCGGTGGAAGAAGAAGAACAAATGAAAAAAGATGACAACTTTTTCTTTATTTTATTTTATTACAAAAAAAGTCACCTAATGTCCACCAAATTTGACTTTTCAACTTTCTTGTCCCCTATGGCCGACCATCACTCCCCAAATGGCTTATTTGCACTTTAAAGACCTCCAATTTTGGTTCTCTACTATTTAGCATATTTGGGTAGGAAAAAAAAACTTTTTCCTTTTATGCGATTTAGTCTTTTTTCGCAATTAAGCTCACAAACGCTAAAATTAATTCACCAAAATTTTCATGCACCCGTATAATCATGCAATAACACATAAAATAATATTAAAATAATTTATTGACCTCGGATTTGTGGTTCCGAAACCACTGTTCTGACTGAGCCCAAAATCGGGCTGTTACAGAAGTAATAACTGTGCCTAATGCTATATAAATTGACACCCAGTGTCTCATCAGTTAAACCAAAGAAAATTGGCACCCAGTGCCTCATCAACTCGAGGTCGAAGAAATCCCTGAACTCTTCCATCCTATCGCATGCCATCTATATTCGACTCAACCTGATACAATTAACAGGGTTCTATTTCACTTTTTAATACAACCAATATATCAATTTCACATATATACACATTATCACATATAAAAATATAGTCAACTCAATCTTCATATTTTAAATAAATTCATAATATACCAAATCAATCCATTTTAATGGGCTATGAATTCAATTCAATTTCAAAGTACATAAGTACTCACCTCAAGTGCTTACCATATCCAACAATTCAACATGCAATAATTTATAACTTATTTCAGATTATAAAAACATAAACTATGAATTCTGAGCTATTCGACGTTGATTTTATGCTTGCCCTTTTTACTCGAGGACTCTGGTACCTCATTAGCTACTGAATAAAACAGTTAAAATACATTAATATAACACAATTCAATTTCACATTAAAATTCAATTTTTACACTATATTTTATTTATTCTTCAATTTAGTCCCTAAATCGAGACTAATTTTAACCTCCACATTTAAACTAAAATTTTTATATAATTTCACTCTAAGCTAAATTTGGCTTCCTCTTTTCCAGTTTGACCCTTTAATTTTAAAATTTTCACAATTTAGTTCCTATTGCTCAAAATCAACAATTTATTCCACAATTTAGTACTTTTCCATTTCTAACTTAAAAATCTATCTATTTAATTCCTAGAACTGAAACTATTCAACAATGTCAACATCTAAAATCATGAAGAATACTAAAAATTACAACATGGGTCGGGTAGCCCTAGGTATCGGGATTCTAGAAACGTAAAAATTACCAGTATAAGAACTAAATTGCACTAACCAATTTTGGATTTGAACTTCAAACCCTCCAAGCCGTGTGTTCTTCTTCTTCTTTTTTTCTTTCTTTTTTTTTTCTTTCTAATTTGCATGTTATCATCTCTTTCCTCTTTCTTTTATTATATTTCTATTATATCATTATTATAACATATATAATATGTATATACATTTCATATTATTTATTATAACATATATATAGAATAAGTTAACATATATAAATATATATAATCATCATTAATGTTGTCCACTTTAATGAAACAAAGGCATAATTGCTTCTTTAGTCCCTTTAATTTATTTCAGTTTATAGTTAAACTTTAACCCTTACGCGATTTAGTACATGTACTGTAATAATTCCTAATTTCATAAAAATTACCTATCCAAAATTTAATTCCTACATAACTAACCACGAAAATATTTAATAAAAATATTTACAGGTTCGTTTTACGTGAATAAAGTCTCGAAAATCACTTTTCGACACCCCTAACTATCAGGTCATTACACCTCGAATTACTCAAATAATCACAAAGAGGAAAGGAAATGTTTATAAAGGTTGTTATTCAAGCCATCCCAACTTGCACAATGACATGTTTTTTACTCCCTAAATATTTTTTTGGTGAATTGGAAAGAATAATTGCTAATTTCTGGTGGTAGAAAGGACATGGTAAAATGGGCATTCATTGGTGCATGTGGAAACATTTGTATGATCTTAAAGAGAATGAGGGTTTGGGTTTTAGGAGGTTAGATAAATTTAACGTTGCTTTGTTAGCCAAACAAGGGTGGTGACTCATTAATTATCCAGATTCTTTATTAGCTCATGTGTTGAAAGCAAAGTACTATCCAAATTCAGATTTCTTAAATGTAGAGTTAGGGAATATACCTTCGTATACCTGGAAGAGTGTGTGGGTAGCAAAAGGTCTCTTGAAAAATATATTGTGTTAGAGAGTGGGGTCAGGAGAAAGGATCTCTATTTGGGGAGACTTGTGGATTTCGGGGCCTGTGGAAGACAAGTTGAGTGAAAACAACAATAATGAGGACATTCGATTAGTCTCAGATTTAATTGATGTAACAGATAGAACATAGAAGGCAAATTTAATTAACAATACCTTTAGTGTGGATGTCGCAAGTAAAATTTTGTATATTCCCTTGGCGAGGGCAATTCACAAGGATACCCAAATATGAAGAGGTGAGTCTTCCAGAGAATATACAGTCAGAAGCACCTATAAACTATTACAAGAGGGTAATTTTGCTCCTAATAATAACATTATACAGGTCAAGCTAAAGGAATTTTATATGAAATTTTGGAATCTTCAAATTCCCCCCAAAATTAAAATTACAGTGTAGAGGATTTCTTGGAATTACATTCCTACATTATCTAATCTTAGATACAGGAGAATCGTAGTGGCAATATCTTGCGCTTGCGCTAGATGCTACAGACCAGAGGAGGATAGGAACTATTTTTTTCGAAATTGTCCTACAACAAAAAAGGTATAGAATTTTTTAAATCTATCTTGGATCTTATCTAATATTGACTAGAGTGTATGGGACTGTAACACCCCTAACCCGTATCTATCGTCAGAACATATTTACGAAGCATTTTCAGAATTTACAGATCAAATAAATAGATATTTCACATCACATAGCATTCATATCAGAAACCAATTGAAATAACTCATAACGTCCCTTATATGAGCCATTGAGGCCCAAAATAAGCATTAGAATTAAATCAGGATCAAACTAAAAACTCAGAAAATTTTTCGAAAAATTTCAGAACTTTTCAAGGTGCAAGGGACACACGCCCGTGGGATAGACTATGTGTCACACACGACTGAGGCACACGCTCGTATCTCTACCCGTGTGGACGAAATTAGGCCATTTCCAAGGTCATATTTCTCACCCAATTTGTCTTCCACCTACATTAACACTTTAACACATCCACAAGCCAATACAAAACATTCAAATCAAGCCAAAAATATGCATGATATATCAATACATATGTTTAACTATCCGATTTACTAAAATAACCATACATACATATTGGCATATTTTACTATTTATACCATCACAAACCAATCACTAACATGTCTATATGATTTTCTACATTCATCCATTTCAAATACACATCAAACATATTAAGACCATTTTTACATATCAAAACATACCATTTACAAGCCATACCAATGGCTAGTTTTTAACCAAACACATACATATATACATGCCATCATTGGCAAAATTTAGCCTATACATGCCATTATAACCAAAAGTAATTTAATATTTATACTGAAATGAGTCGAAGGATAGTGTGATGATGCTTCGACTAGCTTCCAACCAATTCGAGCCTCCGAATTACTGTAAAACAGGGAAAATAAAACAGAGTAAAATTTTAAGCTTAGTAAGTTCGTATAACGAGAAATTAACTTATCATTCTTTTACATCTAATGTAAGCATACAAAATACATCCAAAGCAATTTGGCTAATAGCCTAAACACATACTTCATCAAACATGTTAGTTGTTTATTTCATATGAATATCAAGAAACATGTATGAGCTCATCAAATATCAAATTTCCATTTATTTTGTGTATATACGGATAATGATTCATTTCAAATTCATATATTTTCTCATGTCAGGATTTTTCCCATTGAATCATTTAAAATGTCGATGGACACACGGGTAGTACACACAAGGTGTATAAAACTATAATCTGTCAATTCATATACATGAATGCTCATGCAAACATGTAAACGGGAAGCTCTTTCGAGCCATATAACTGGAAACTTATGTGAGCCATGTAACGGGAAGCTCATCCGAGCCATAATTGGGAATCTTCAGAGAGCCATTTAATCGAGAAGCTCTGAAGAGCCATATATCAATACGCTCAAAAGAACTACGTTGTGTCCACAACACATGCAGGATCACAACCAATCGGGATGCTTCGAAGAGTTATTAACGAAAAGCTCGCAAGAACCATTTTACGGGAAGCTCATAAGAGCTAATAACGGGACACTTTTTTGAGCTGTGGTGTGTCCGTAACACATGCAGGACCACAACCAATACAGTAACCCTGTATCCATCGAATTTTATTTATTCAAACGGGACTTAATGTTTGTATGTCATCATTGGATATGTGATTACTTTTATGTACAAAGCAATAATTCAATCACATACATACAATCCAATTTAACATTTAAACATACAATTTAATTATATGAACTTACCTCGACAAGTGTTCGTGTACGTAAAATCTACTAATTTGATATTTTTTCTTTTCCTCGATCTAACTCTGAATTTGGTCTATCCAGATCTATATGAATAAATTTAACATCAATTTAATACAATTCATACTCAATTCAATCCAATACATATCTTTGAAAAAATTGTCATTTTGCCCCTATACTTTTAATTAATTATGATTTCGTCCCTAGGCTCAAAAAATAAAATTCATGCAATTTAATCCTTATTCCAAGCCTAAAAAATTTATATATATCAATAGCAGCCCATGAATTCCAAAAAATTTAGAATTTTCCGTAAATCATGATTTCATCAAAATTCTTTAATAAAATACTTTTAAATACCTAACAACATCTCAAATTCATCATCTAATAACTAAAATCATATAAACTCATCAATGGTAACTTCCAAAACTTTCAATGAAATCAAAAATTAAGGTAAAGGTTACTTGGACCTAATTGTAGCAATTTCAAAAACATGAAAATTTTAGGAAACGGGTAAGGGTTTGACTCACATGAAGTAAAAATTGAAGAACCAGCTTAAACCCTCTCTCCCATGGCTGTTTTTGGTCAAATTTGTTGGTGAAAATGTCTAGAAACCTTTAATTTCCAATTTGTTTCATTTTAATTTGGCAAAATTGTAAATAATTGGTTTTTATTTTATTAATTTCTCAGGTTATGCTGCCTCATCCACTTACTTTAGGCATATTTATGCCTTAAGTCCTCTCTTATTTATTAATTAATATATTTAATCACTTAATTAAGTACAACTCAACAAATCCAGACAAATTAGCAATCGGGGCAGTGATCAGAGACATTCAAGCACAAAAAGAGCATTTCCAAGAGATATTTTTTCAGTACATACCCAGACCGGTGAATCAACTTGCTCATACCCTAGCTTAAAAAGTTTTGAAAAAGGAAGAGGAACAATACTTGGTGAAAGGTGTGCTTGACTATGTCCATCATGAAATGGGGAGAAGAAGACCTCGATATCCAAATTGATGAAGCTTCAAGAGGGTTTTTGCGTAGAGGATAATGGTAGTAGAAAGGTTCTAAGAATTTTGGAAATTACTACTTTTTCAATAGCTGGGCGATAAAAAGGAAATGAATGATGTTTAATGGAGTCCAGCTATCGTGATTGACTGGATATTTGTGTTAAAGTTTCTTTATTTTGTTTGTTAAAGACCTTGAGCTGAGTCTGTTTTGTTTGTCTGAGCCAACCTTTGTTTTTTAGTTTTTTTTATTGTGATTTACTCAAGTTTTTGGGCTGCGCCTGGTTACTTCTTGGGTTAGCTTTTTATTTTTCTTTTTATAATAAAATATCCAATCCACTTTGTATATATATATTTATATATATATATAAATACATAAGTCTCTCCTAAAATTAGTCTGCCCGTTGGCACGGATTCTCTGTCTGCCTTTTGGCACGTTCTCTTTTTACTTTCTGTCTCATTTGCTGTTTTCTCCTTCTGATTCTGGTTTTGTTTTCTTATTTTACATTTGTGTTCTAGTTGGGGTTGTTAATCACTTATGGAAGAAGAGTTGGCGAATCTGAGTCTATTGGATGAAGAGGAAGAAGCACTTCAAGAGAAATGAGTGGTGATGGAAAGATCTTATCAATTCTATTTGGTGAGATGCTTTTTAACAGATAGTGTTGTCCATTTTCCTTCATTGTGTAACACTATGACTAATCTCTAGCACCCTATTAGAGGGATTTGCATTACGGATCTTGGAGAAAAAAGGTATCTCTTTCAATTTTTTCATGAGGTTAACATCAATAGGGTAATTGCTGGAACACCGTGGTTCTTTAATAACCATTTGCTTATATCCAAAAACTTCCAATTGGAGAAATTCCAGAAACATTGGCGTTAAATTTTACTAAGTTTTGAATACAAGTCCATGAATTGTCCTTAAGGCTCATGACTGAAACGATGGCTAAACAGTTCGGTGATTTTTGTGGTAAATTATTTGATTATGATACTTCAATCCCGACTTTGGGCTATAAAAAATATATGCGCATTCGTGTTTTTTTGGATGTACGAAAAGTTCCAGATTGGTAAGACTATGATTGTTTATGCTCAATTTAAGTACGAAAAGTTAAGTCTATTTTGTTTATTTGTGGAAGACTGGGGCATGGTGAAAGTTACTGTCCTTATCGATTAAGAATCGATCCATCAAAAATAGTTTTTGGTTGGGACTTATCACTGCGTGCGATGTCTAAACGTCAAAACATGGTGGTGAACAGGTGGTTACGTGATGCTGATGGTTCACAGTGCAACACTGAAAATTTGGAAAGTCTCAATCAAAGTATCTTATTAAATAAAGGGAATGATATAGGGCAGAAATTAGAGGAAAATATGGGGAGCCATATGTCAAATACCAATTTAAATCTATTGGGATCTAATCAACAACATATCCCTATTGGGCAAAGTCAAAGGCGTAATTGGAGCAAAGGTGGAGCACAAAATGCTAGGCTAGAATATGGGCTTATGGATTTGGTCTCAGAAGAGGAAAATGACCCCATTATTCCTGTAGGTTCTAATATTGGAAATGGATCCTTGGATTTATCGGCTAGCTCTGGTGAACAGAGTAGCCGGGCACAATGAAAATACTAAGCTGGAACACTCGTGGTTTGGGGAGATGACGAATCGTAAAAAGGCTCAAGAATAAGTTGAGAGCCATTAATCCTCGAATTTTGTTTCTTATAGAGACAAAATTATGCTAAAAAAATCGAGTTGGTCAGGTTGAAGTGCGGCTTTGAAAATGGAATTGATATTGGGGCAATAAGTTCTAAACGAGGGCTTTCATTGGGCTGGAAAGGGAATTCTTTGATCAGTCTTAAGAGTTTCTCCTCTTTCCATATTAACGTTGAGATTCATGATAATGAAGGTGGTGACACTTGGCGGTTAACGAGGCTTTATGGGAATTCGGATGAAAAATGTAGAGGGGATCCTTGGAACTTACTTAGAAGCTAAGCTACGACCATTCTATTCCTTGGGTTGTATTGGGGGATTTCAACGAAATTGTAAATTATTTTGAAAAAAAAGAGGTCGTCTTAGATCAGAATGTCAGATGAACGATTTAGGTTTTATAGGTCAGTGGTTCACATGGGAAAGAGGAAGAATTATATCTACAAATATTAGAGAGTGACTGAATCGTGGAGTGGCTACAATAGATTGGGTGGAGCTTTTCCCGAGTTATCATGTTGAACATTTGAGTCATTCATTTTCTGATCATTGCCCCATTCTTCTTGATATCTTGGGAGGGAGACAAAATGATCAGTATTATAGTGCAACAATGTTTCGATTTGAGGCCAAATGATGCTTAGAAAGCTCTTTTGAGGAGATGGTTAAAAGCTGGTGAAAAGATGCTACTAGAAGTATACCGAGTAGACTTGAGAGCATGGGTCTCCATATGCTAATTTGGAGTAAAGCCAGAAACAGGGAGGTGAAGAGAAATCGGGTTGATTTAAAAGACAGACCGTCTTACCTTCATAATCAGGCTATTTCAGATGCGATTTTAGCTGAAATCACGGAGGTTCAATTAAGACTTAATTTAGAGGCAGGTAAGGATGAGTTGTTTTCGGAGCAACGCGCCCGTGTCAACTGGCTTAAGAATGGTGATCGCAATACAAGTTACTTTCATAAAATTGCAGTTCAACAGCAGTTTCGAAGGCGAATTTCTAAGTTAGAAGATGAAAGTGGAGGAAGGACTACATTGACAGAGGAGATTATAAAGATTGTCTCAGGTTATTTTGAAAAGCTTTTTCAGCTTCTGATATGGGTTTGGATGAGCACTTATTTAGTCTAGTGGAGAAAAAATTTACTGCTACCATGAATGACATGTTGCTAAGACAATTTACTGAGGAGGATATCACTTACGCTATTAAGATGATGGCCCCTAAAAACACCCGGCGTTGATGGATTTTCCGCAATCTTTTTCCAAAGGTACTACCATATTGTTGGATCGGAGATTTCCTGTTATTGCTTATCTATTCTTAGTGGTCAATCTGAAGTAGGGGATATTAATAAAACACACATTATCTTGATTCCCAAGGTTGATAAACCAAAAAATGTCACAGTTCAAACCTATAAGCCTTTGTAATGTTGTTTACAAAATTATTGCGAAAGTCTTGGTAATTCGTATGAGTTCTATTTTGGGTAGCTGCATTAATGAAGCTCAAAGGGCTTTCATTATAAGAAGGCTTATTTCAGACAACGTATTGATCGCTTATGATGTTCTTCATTCCCTTAAGATGAAGAAGAGTGGCAAGAGAGAGAACTTTGCGCTTAAACTCGATATGAGTAAATCATATGACCGGATTGAATGGGATTTTCTGGCAGGTCTGATAAAGCACTTGGGTTTCCATAAGGATTGGATTGTCCTCATTATGAGATGCGTATGTTCGGTTTCCTATTCTATTAATCTTAATGGAATCAATGGTGAATGGTTTTCTCCTATAATAGGCTTAAGACAAGGAGATCCTCTCAGTCCCTATCTGTTTCTGATTTATTTGAAGGTTTCTCTACGCTGATTCAGGATGCCAAAAAGAAAGGTTGGATGATGGGTGTAACTATTGGTAGGGAGAGATTGGCTGTTAATCATTTGTTTTTTGCTGATGATTGTATCCTCTTTGGTGATGCATCGTGTGAAGGGGCAAGAGTGGTCCGAGATATCATTAGGGAATATGAGATGGTCTCGGGTCAACGGGTGAATTTCGTTAAGTCTTTTATTTACTTCGGGGCTAATGTGAGCTCAAATGTCAAGGAGGATATCATCAACTTATTAGGAGTCCGAGTGGCTACAAATCCTGAGAAGTATCTAGGTTTGCCTATGATGGTGGGTCGGAGAAAAACATGGGCTTTTGCTAATTTTGCTGATAGATTCAGAAAAAGAGTTGATGGGTGGAGTTTGCGCTTTCTGTCAATGGGGGTACAGAGGTTTTCATTAAATCGGTCTTGCAGGCAACCCAACATTATGCAATGCAATGTTTTCTTTTGCCAAAAAAGTTATGTCACAAGCTTGAAGGGATTATGAATAGGTTCTGGTGGTCTAACAATAAGACGTCGAAGGCAATTCATTGGAGCAATTGGGATAAGCTATGCAAACCGAAGTGTGCTGGTGGGTTAGGTTTTAAAAACTTATTTTTTGTTTAATAAGGCCTTATTGGCAAAACAGGTTTGGCATATTTTATCTCAACCGCATTGTCTACTTGCAAGAGTTTTAAAAGCCCGTTATTCCTCATTTTCTGATATACTATCTACGAAGATTGGTTCTTACCCTTCTTTTACCTAGAGAAGTATTTGCAGCGCTTGAGAGTTGATTGCGGAAGGGATTGTGTGGAGGGTTGGCAGTGGTGCTCACATCAATAATTGGAATGACCCTTGGCTGCCTGGAAGAGAGAATAACAGAGTTTCAGTTCAGGAGATTAGGCTTACTTGGATGACTATTAGTCAGCTAATTGAAACCAAATCTAATACCTAGAATAGGGAGTTGGTTCATTATTTAGTTGATAAAGATACAACAGTTCGAATCTTTTCTATTCTGATTTTGGGTGTAGCTCAGAGGATATACTGGTTTGGAAACACAAAGGTTCTAGGGAGTACACTGTTAAGAGTGGCTATCGAGTCCTAACTACAGCTCTTTTACAATACAATACGCATATTTCCTCTACTATCGATGATTATAAAGACTTTTACAAAGCCCTATGGTCACTGAATATTCCACAAAAAATTAAAATTCATGCCTAAAGGCTTTTTAATGATCTGTTGCCCTACTTTGGTAGTCTGGCGCACCGAACGTTGAATGTGGAAGTCGCTTGCCCTCTGTGTAAGGAAAATATGGAGGATTTAGATCATTTGGTATGGTTCTGTGATACCTTACAGAGTGTGTGGGCTTCCTTACCAGTAAAGATTCCACATTGGAAACTTTGTTGTGTTGTAAGAGTCGATTTGCTAGAACGTTTTCTACAGCAAATGAGCAACAAAAACGTATCATTTCTATTTCCATTTGGGGGTTATGGTATCGCAGAAACAAACTAATACATGAAGGGGTCAAATTTTCTTTACAAAAGTTTATAGGGTTTATTCGAGGTTATGAACAAGAGCTCAGTCTTAATCAAGAAAATCTCTGTCCTTCTCTTAAAGTTATGGTGAAGGATCGTGGAGACCCCCAGATGATGGAGTTATCAAGATAAACTTTGATGCGGCTTTTCAAAAAGAAGACAAAATCGCTACAACAGCAGTTTTAGCCAGAGATCCTATAGGAGAAATCGTAGGAGCAGAAACTTATCTCATCGAAGAAGTTGCTGACGCCTTTGCAGTAGAAGCACGGGCTTGTGAAAGACCACTAATCTTTGCGACTGAGATGGGCTTTCAGTGCCTGGTTGTGGAAGGTGACTCCTTGTCTGTCATCAAGAGTATTAAGAAGAAAGAGGAAGATAAATCGGTTCTTAGGTCGATTACTCATCATATTTGTAAAATGGGTTTGCATCTTGATATGGTATCTTACCTTTTTGTACCCAGAATGGTTAACAGAGCAGCAGTTCATACTCTTGCGTTGGAAGGCTGGAGAAGGCAGATTTGCGGTGGTTGGGTTAATGGCGTGCCTGATTCAGTGAAGAAGATAGCAATGGAATACCTCTTGGCTTGCATCCAGTACCTCTAAGGTTCCTCTTGTTTGCTTTGAAATTGGAGAAGGTTCGATGAGTCTCCATTGTTCGTGTTCAAAGCTTTTTCCTTCTCCTTTCCTTGGGTCCGATTTCTTTTCTTCTAATTTTGGAAAGAGGTTTGGCTGATATTTTGAATTTGGATAGGTTTGGCTCAAGACGTTTCTTTTCTTTCTGCTTTTCTTTTAGATTGGTAGTTTCTAGGAGTTCATTTATTACTTGCTTTGACAGTTGTTTCCCTGTTTCTTTTGCTGTCCTGTCTTTTCATGTTACCGTTTGTGGCTTTTCTATTACAGCTATTGCCTTGAGCCTTGCACTCATTAATATTAGTAAGTTTTTTACTAAAAAAAAAAAGACATAAGAAGTCCGAAAAAATTAAAAGTTCCAAAATAATATGCAAAATTTTGTATTTGAATAAGCAAAATAATATAAAATCAAACAAAAAAACTAATTTTAGGTAAATTTATTCATAATTCACAATAAATAAATGTAAATTAACGAAACTAATTATATCTTATCTAAACAAATTAAACATAACAATTTCACAACACTATAAGGAATTAAGCTTTTAGCGGCGTTTTTTACAGCGTTTGGACCGAAAACGCCGCAAAGGTTATACATTAGTGGTGCTAACTGAAAAACACTGCAATAAGTAAAGTAATAGCGGCATTTTTAAACGCCGTAAAAGGTAAAGCATTAGCGGCGTTTTTGAATAAACGCCACAAAAGGTAAGCAATAGCGGCATTTTTTCATAAATGCCGCGAATATGTATTAAATTTTTATGAAACAACGCTCTTTTTTTACCATCAAAACACAGTTCCCCCTCCCCAAAATCCCTAAATTTTTTCCCAGACCCCTTTCTTTTTTCCCCAATTTCTTTTCCCCAAATCAGGTCCCCCTTCTAGAAATCCCAAAGTTTTTTTCCCAAATCTTTTTCTATTTTTCCCTAATTTCTTTTCCTCAAATCAATTCCCCCTCTCCGAAATCACAAACCTACAGCAACGCAGAAACAACTATTCCTTTCCCTAATTTCTCATTTTTCAAATCCTAACCCACAGCAACGCAAAAACATCTCTTCGCATAAACATTTCACCAGAAACAACAACCCAGAAGCAACAACCTCATCTGGTAATTTTTCATTTCATTCTATTATTTATTTATATCTATTTTTTTTTTAAATTTAGGATAATGTTCTTAATTTGGTTAAGTCTCAATATACCATGATTTATTCATTTATTCTTATTTAGACCCCATTTGTAGTCATATTCATAATGTAACACACCCTACCCGTATTCGTTGCCGGAATAGCGTACGAGGCATTACCAGAGTTTACGAATTAATTGTTTTTTTTTAACACAACAGAAACCCTTTATAGATATCTAACCTTCCCTTTAATTTTAAATCGAGACCAATCTACATCAACCCGAGTAGTATTCTCTAACCAGAATTTAGCCCGTTCAGGATCATCATCAACTGCTGCTCGGAATTCTTCGACCCTAAATTTTCAGATTTTATTAATTGGAGCTTTTCCTTTTCTGATAGATCCAGTACCTGTACTCTGTGGGATCTCAGGAACTGGTGGAGGAGCAGGAGGGAGAGCTTGAACTTGCTGCACTATAGGGTTAGTTCTTAAGTATTGACTAAATCATTCATTCATCATTTGAAAGAAGGTTGTTTTTGCCTCCTCCCCTCGATCCTCTGTCTCGAGCCTTCTACCGCTAGTTTCTTCTCTTTGTACTGAAGCCGGAGCATGACTCCTAGCTTGCTCGAATTGAGCTCGATCGGATGACATTACTATAAGAAAAACACATTTTAAATGGTCAGGAGATATCACACTATCAATAATAATTTAAATTGCATGTATAGCTAATCCCGTATTTGCTACGTTGATCCTAGAACCGGCTAAATCGTAGCTCTGATACCAACAAATGTAACACCCCTTACTCGTATTCGTTGTCGAAATAGGGTACGAGGCATTACTGGAGTTTACGAATTAATTTTTTTAAATTCAATATAACCCCTTTATAGATATCTAACCTTCCCTGCAATTTTAAACCGAGACCAATCTACATCAACCAATCCAATTCAACATATTTTCAAGATAGATTCATGCATATTTATAAGATAACTTCATCATATACCAAAATTAAGATTTGTTAGCCATACCAATGGCTGACCTTACAATCATTTCACATTAACATTTACTATATTAGCTTATACATGCCATTGATTTCCAAAATAAAGTTTCCTTATATACAGAAATCTTAAGGTTGATAGCGTAATGTGTCTCCAACCGAATCCGACCTCCGAGCTCTTAACACTACAAAATAGGAGAAAAGGAAACAGGGTAAGCACTTTGTGCTTAGTAAGCTCATGTAACAAGAATTATACTTACCTAATATTTTCAATACAATGCAATAAACATTCAAAAATCCATTCAATGCATTATTACCCTAACATGCACAAACTCAACATTCAAGTTAGTCCAATAATTTCCATGTATCAGTAATATATACCATGATTGATGAGCTCATCAATACCATAATTTACATTCCCTTGTTATTTTTTAATATTTATCCCGTTAAATTTCTCAAAATTTCGATGAATTTTTCAAAGGTACACTTTTAGTGTACAATTCTGGGTCCGTCAATTCATATTTATGTGCGCACATTTCCATTTCAGAGAGCACACTCCCGCAAACCTCATCCTTACAGTGGGATTACCAGTCTAGGCTAAATCCCCTGTAATATAAACTCATAGAGTATTGTCGGATTATCACCCAAAGCTAAATCCCTACAACGACAATTACTCTAATGAGCTTGGATCTGAATTACTAGTCCAAAGCTAAATTCGACCTAATTCAATTACCCGTCTGGCTAAATCAATTTTCCACATATTCTTCGGAGGCTATATCAAGATAGGATCACCCGTCAGCTAGATCCTTTTTACCGTCAATTCCTTTTCAGAGATCCATCGACTTTTCCTTTCATTCAATCAGGATTTTTTCCCCTTTTATCAAATATATCAATGTTTCATCAATTTTCATACAATGAATATTAAAATCATATTCACATCAATAACATACATTTCAAGCATTTAAGAATATAATTTAAGTTACATGAACTTACCTCGATACTTGTTCGTATACAAAAATCTACTAATCCCGAACTTTTTCTTTTCCTAGATCTAGCTTCGTATTTGAATTTTCTGGATCTAAATAAATAAACTTAATCATCAATTTAATACATTTCATGTTCTTATGCAACATTCTCTATAATTTCACTATTATTTATAGTTCATTCAAAGCTGTCTACTTGAGTCATAGTCACTAAATTATTTTTTTCTTGAGCTAAAGAACTCCAAATTAGAATCTGCTAAATTTCCCTGAAACTAGACTCACATATCTTCTTACCATAAAATTTTCAGAATTTTTGGTTCAGCCAATAAGTAGAGTTTATTCTTTAAATTCACCCATGCTCTGCTGTCTGACAGTTCTGACCCCTCTTCACTTAAAATTAATTATCTCTTCATAAAGGATTTGGATGATGTTCCTGTTTATTTATTTTGAAAATATACTCATTTATGATTTTAAACATATAAATTTAAACCCCTAATTATTTTTATTCAATTTTTTATGATTTTTTAAAGTCAGAACAAGGGAACCCAAATTCATTCTGACCTTGTCTCACAAAATTTATTATATCTCATGATTTACAATTCCATTGCTTACACCATTTCTTTTATGAGAAACTAGACTCAATAAGCTTTAATTCAATAATTTTTTTCATCTTCTAATTCAATTTCCACAATTTATGGTGATTTTTCAAAGTTAGCTTACTGTTGCTGTCCAAAACTGTTTTAGTGCAAGATGTTTATTACCATTTTCCCCTAAGCTTTTAATAAATGATAATTTCGTCCCTACTCAATTAGCCTCTCAATTGAGCTTATTTTTCTAAATTAACACTTAATTCTATCACTTTAAACTACTTTATAACCTTTTGGAATTATAATTTCAGCACTAGATTTTAATTCCAAGCATTATCACAATTAGGTCCTAAAAATCAATTTCTATTGAAATTACCTAATAAAATCATTCATAAACAAATTAAAGCTTTAATTTCATGCTATTTCATCATCAAATTACAGCACTCAACCATAGTGACTTTCAATTTCATCCATGAAATCAAAAACTAATGAATTTAATAGTAGGACCTAGTTGTAAAAGTCTTAAAAACACAAAAATTATAAGAAAAAGCCAAGGATTAACTCACTTGGTGAAAAAATTATAGAATACCAGCTTAAAGAACCCCTCCTATGGTGTTTTGGCTGATGAGAATGAAGAGAAATGAAGAGAAATCTAGATATTTCCTATTTAGTCCTATCTTTATTTAGTTAATTATGCAATATTTCAATTTTGCCCTTAAATCATCAATTTTCCTGCTGATTTCATGCCCTTGCCGTCCAGCCCAAATAAATTTTGGGTTTAATTTCCTTTTAAATCCTTTCTCATTAGACACTTAAGCTATCTAATCATTCTAGCTACTTTTACACCTTTTTCAATTTAGTCCTCTTCATTTAATTAACTACCCAAACATTAAAATTTTCTAAGGAAATTTTAATACCACATCACTAAAATTTCATAAATATTTATAAAAATATTTCTGACTCGGTTTTATGATATCAAGATCTCAATACATTGTTTTTACCCGATTTCTTCAATAATTTCTTTTTCTAACTAACCACGAAATCGGTAAAATTTTTCTATCGATATTTTCATACGATTTTCCTATTATATCAATATTCATGAAAAAATATTAAAATAAATTTCTCTTTAAATCAGATTTGTGGTTACAAAACCACTATTCTGATAATCTTGAATTTAGGCCATTACAACTCTCCCCCCTTTTAAGGATTTTTGTCCTCAAAAATCTTACTAGTAAAGAGATTCGGGTAATGTTTCCTCATTGTATCCTCCGGTTCCCATGTCGCTTCCTCAAACCCGTGCTTTTTCCATAATACTTTCACCAAATTTATCTTTTTATTTCTAAGCTCCTTTGTTTCCCGTGCCAATATCTTGACTGGTTCTTCACTGTAAGTCATATCCGGTTGAATCTTCACTTCTGTCAGAGAAATAACATGTGAAGGATCTGATCGATATCGTCGTAACATAGATACATGAAAAACATTATGGATTCTATCAAGTCCCAGTGGTAATGCCAATCGATAAGCGATCGGTCCAATTCTTTCTATGATTTTATATGGCCCGATAAATCTTGGACTCAATTTACCCTTTCGACCGAATCGGAGAACTTTTTTCCAAGGAGTCACTTTCAGGAATACCTTATCACCGACCTGAAATTTAATCTCTTTTCGTTTAAGATCGGCATATGATTTTTGACGATCAGAAGCTGCTTTTAGACTATGCCGAATAACCTTTACATTTTCTTCTGTTTCCCGGATCAAATCAACCCCATGTATCTTCTTTTCACTGAGCTCTGTCCAATATAACGGTGTTCTACTTTCTACCATACAAAGCTTCATACAGGGCCATTTTAATACTGGATTGATAACTGTTATTGTAAGCAAATTCAATCAAAGGTAGATACCTCTCCCAATTACCTTCAAACTCTAGTATACAACATCGGAGCATATCTTCCAATACTTGAATTACACACTCAGATTGACCATCTGTCTGAGGATGAAATATAGTGTTGAAATACAACTGAGTACTCAAGGCTTCTTGCAATTTGTCCCAGAAACGAAAAGTAAATTGGGGATCTCTATATGATATAATAGAGACAGACACCCCATGTAGTTTGACAATCTCAGATATGTACAATTCAGCCAGTTTATCTAAAGAATAATCCATACATATCGGAAAAAAGTGCGCTGAATTTTTCAATTGGTCAACAATTACCCAAAGAGCATCTTTTTTCCTTGGAGACAATGGTAACCCCGATACAAAATCCATAGTGATTCTTTCCCATTTCCATTCCGGTATAGTAATTGGCTGAAGTAACCCCGAAGGTACCTGATGTTCAGCTTTAACTTGCTGACATATCAAACACTTTGATACAAACTCAGAGATATCACGTTTCATACCCAACCACCCATATATCTTTTTTAGATCATTATACATTTTATTACTCCCCGGATGTACAGACATAGTAGCGCTGTGAGCCTCGTGTAAAATCTTCTGTATGAACTCTAAATTTTGAGGTACACATACCCTACCTCTGAATAACAAACAAACATCAATCCCAACCTGAAATTCAAAATCAGTACCTGATTCACACCGTGCCCGTTTAACCTATAACTTCTCATCATTCTTCTGAGCTTCACATATTTGCTATAGAAATGTCAGTTTAGCTCTCAATTCAGCTATGATTGAACCATCATCAGTCAGTGACAACCGATTATTCATAGCTCGTAAAGAAAATAGAGATTTTCGGCTCAAAGCATTAGCTACAACATTAGCCTTACTTGGATGGTAATCAATAATCAAATCGTAGTCCTTTATCAGTTTAAGGCACCTGTGCTGTCTCAAATTCAAATCTTTCTGCGTCATCAAATATCTCATGCTTTTATGATCAGTATAAATATGACATTTCTCACCGTACAAGTGATGCCGCCTTATCTTCAGCGCAAATACAATAGCAGCAAATTCAAGTTCATGTACTTGGTAATTTCTTTCATGTGGTTTAAGTTGTCTTGAAGCATAGGCTATTACTTTACCTTATTGCATCAAGACACAACCTAAACCATTTAATGAGGTATCACTGTAAATAACAAATTCCTTACCTGGTTCAGGCTGTACTAATACAGGTGCTTTCATTAGTAGATCTTTCAATCGGTTAAAACTCTGCTAACATTCATCAGTCCACTCGAAGTTTATATATTTTTCTGCAATAATCGAGTCATCGGAGAAACTATCATAGAGAATCCCTATACAAATCTCCGATAATAACCAGCTAAACCCAAGAAACTTCTAACTTCAGACACATTCTTCGGTGGACTCCAATTAAAAATAGCTGAGATTTTACTTGGATCTACCCTGATGCCTTTGGCAGATACAATATGCCCAAGAAAACCCACTTTTCTAAGCCAAAATTCACATTTACTGAATTGAGCATACAACTGCTTCTCTCGCAGAATTTGTAACACAATTCTCAAATGTTCTGCATGTTCTTCTTCATCCCAAGAATAAACCAAAATATCATCAATGAATACTACCACAAATCTGTCTAAGTACGGTCTGAATATCCGGTTCATCAAATCCATAAAAACTGGAGGGGCATTAGTTAGCCCAAATGGCATAACCAGAAACTCATAATGCCCGTACTTAGTTTCGAAAGTTGTTTTTGGCACATCTGACTCATTTACTCGTAGCTGATAATAACCTGATCGGAGATCAATCTTTGAAAACACAGTAGCACCTTTTAGCTGATCAAATAAATCATCAATCCGGGGCAATGGGTACTTATTTTTTATGGTTACTTTATTGAACTACCGGTAGTCGATACATAGTCTCAAAGACCCGTCCTTCTTTTTCACAAATAGAACCGAAGCACCCCAAAGTGAATGACTCGGTTGGACAAAACCCTTATCAACAAGTTTCTGTAATTATGTCTTTAATTTCTTTAGTTCTGTAGGAGCCATCCGGTATGGAGCTATGGAAATCGGAGTAGTTCCTGGAATCAAATCTATAGAAAATTCCACTTCTCTTTTTGGTGGCAACCCTGGTAATTCCTCTAGAAGCACATCAGAAAATTCACATACCACTAGCACTGCCTGTATCTTTGACTCAGATACTTTGGTGTCAAGTACATAAGCCAAGTAAGTATCATATCCTTTTTTGACATACCTCTATGATGCCATCACTGAAATCACATTAGATAACCCCTTTGTCTAATCAGATTTAACCAGAAGTAACTCACCATTCTGACATTTTAACACAATATATTTTTGTCTACAATTTACTACTGCATCATGCTGGTTTAGCCAATCCACGCCCAATATCACGTCAAATTCATCAAATGGCAGTAGCATCAAATCAGCCAGGAAACAATAACCTCTTACCATCAGTAGACAATTTTTACAAATTTTATCCACCAAAACAGATTGGCCCAAAGGGTTCGAGACTTTAACCACAAATTCAATAGGTTCAATAAATAAATCTTTAACACATGCAAGCTTTATACATATATATGAATGCGTAGAACCGGGATCAATTAATGCAGTAATATCAGTGTCAAGTAAAGAAAATGTACCAATAATAACATCGTGCCTCAGGCCTGCCTGCAGTATCTTTTGTAGCTCCTCGCCTACCATTGACATTACCTGATGGTCGAGGTAGTCTACCTCTCGAAACTGGATTAATCGGCTTCGATGTCTGTTCAGCTTCTTTTTCACCCCTTTCTGGACAATCTCTAAGGAAACGATCAAGTGAACAACATCGGTAACAAGCCCCACTTTTCAACTGGCATTCTTTAAAATGAGCTTTATTACAGTATTGGCATTTCGGCTTAGGGGTACCAACACTGCCAACACTGGTCACTGATGGAGTGAAAGGTCTTGGATTAGTGCGTTGAGAACCTCGCACTCTACCCGAATACCTGGTGGCTGAGGTAGAATGAGCCTGGTACTTCTTCAATTTCTTTAGAGCAGAAAACTGAGATTTTCCCATCGGTCTTTTACAAAAAATTCGAGCTTCCCTCTCAACTTGTTTCTTCTCTTTGCTCAATTCTTCTACTTTATAAGCTCTCTTTGCCAATGTAGCAAACTCTCGAATTTCAAGAATTTCAATCAGTAGCTTAATGTCTTCATTCAACCCTTCTTCAAATTGTTTGTACATTTCGGCTTCTGACTGTACCCATTCCCGAGCATATTTACTCAACCAAACAAATTCTCTTTCATACTCAGATACCGATCTATTGCCCTGTTTCAGCTCAAGAAATTCTTTTCTTTTTCGATCAAGGAACCTCTGGCTGATATATTTCTTTTTAAATTAGTTTTGAAAGAACTCCCATGTAATTTCTTCTTTCAGAACAACTGAAGCTTTAGTATTCCACCAATGATAAGCTGTGTCTTTTAGCAGTGAGACGGCACATTTCAGACATTCTTCTAGTGTGCAAGATAATTCTTCCAAAACCAGAGTAGTATTCTCTAACCAGAATTTAGCCCGTTCAGGATCATCATCAACTGCTGCTCGGAATTCTTCGACCCCATATTTTCAGATTTTATCAACTGGAGCCTTTCCTTTTCTGATAGATCCAGTACCTGTACTCTGTGGGATCTCAGGAACTGGTGGAGGAGCAGGAGGGAGAGCTTGAACTTGCTGCACTATAGGGTTAGTTCTTAAGTATTGACTAAATCATTCATTCATCATTTGAAAGAAGGTTGTTTTTGCCTCCTCCCCTCGATCCTCTGTCTCGAGCCTTCTACTGCTAGTTTCTTCTCTTTGTATTGAAGTCGGAGCATGACTCCCAGCTTGCTCGAATTGAGCTCGATCGGATGACATTACTATAAGAAAAACACATTTTAAATGGTCAGGAGATATCACACTATCAATAATAATTTAAATTGCATGTATAACTAATCCCGTATTTGCTACGTTGGTCCTAAAACCGGCTAAATCGTAGCTCTGATACCAACAAATGTAACACCCCTTACTCGTATTCGTTGTCGAAATAGGGTACGAGGCATTACTAGAGTTTACGAATTAATTTTTTTAAACTCAATATAACCCCTTTATAGATATCTAACCTTCCCTGCAATTTTAAACCGAGACCAATCTACATCAACCAATCCAATTCAACTTATTTTCAAGATAGATTCATGCATATTTATAAGATAACTTCATCATATACCAAAATTAAGATTTGTTAGCCATACCAATGGCTGACCTTACAATCATTTCACATTAACATTTACTATATTAGCTTATGCATGCCATTGATTTCCAAAATAAAGTTTCTTTATATATCGAAATCTTGAGGTTGATAGCGTGATGTGTCTCCAACCGAATCCGACCTCTGAGCTTTTAACACTACAAAACAGGGGAAAAGGAAACAGGGTAAGCACTTTGTGCTTAGTAAGCTCATGTAACAAGAATTATACTTACCTAATATTTTCAATACAATGCAATAAACATTCAAAAATCCATTCAATGCATTATTACCCTAACATGCACAAACTCAACATTCAAGTTAGTCCAATAATTTCCATGTATCAATAATATATACAATGATTGATAAGCTCATCAATACCATGATTTCCATTCCCTTATTATTTTTTAATATTAATCCCGTTGAATTTATCGGAATTTCGATGGATTTTTCAAAGGTATACTTTTAGTGTACAATTCTGAGTCCGTCAATTCATATTCATGTGCGCGCATTTCCATTTCAGAGAGCACACTCCCGCGAGCCTCATCCTTACAGTGGGATTACCAGTCTAGGCTAAATCCCTTGTAATATAAACTCATAAAGTATTATCAGGATTACCAGTCCAGGCTAAATCCCCTGTAACGACAATTACTCTAATGAGCTTGGATCTAAATTACCAGTCCAGACTAAATTCAGACCCTAATTTGGATTACCCGTCCGAGCTAAATCCATTTTCTACATATTCTTCGAGAGCGCTATATCAAGATAGGATCACCCGTCTGGGCTAGATCCTTTTTACCGTCAATTCCTTTTCAGAGATCCATCGAATTTCTTCCCGTTTTATCAAATATAACAATGATTCATCAATTTTCATACAATTAATATTAAAATCATATTCACATCAATAACATACATTTCAAGCATTTAAGAATATAATTCAAGTTACGTGAACTTACCTCGATACTTGCTCGTATACACAAATCTACTAATCCCGAACTTTTTCTTTTCGTAGATCTAGCTTCGTATTTGAATTTTCTGGATCTAAATAAATAAATTTAATCATCAATTTAATACATTTCATGTTCATATGCAACATTCCCTATAATTCCACTATTATTTATAGTTCATTCAAAGCTGTCTACTTGAGTAATAGTCACTAAATCATTTTTATCTTGAGATAAAGAACTTAAAATTAGGATTCGCTAATTTTCCCTGGAACTATACTCACATATATTCTTACCACAAAATTTTCAGAATTTTTGGTTTAGCCAATAAGTACAGTTTATTCTTTAAATTCACCCCTATTCTGTGGTCTGACAGTTCTGACCATTCTTCACTTAAAATTAATTATCTCTTTATAAAGGATTTAGATGATGTTTTCGTTTGTTTCTTTTGAAAATAAACTCATTCAATATTATAGAAATATAAATTTAAGCCCCTAATTATTTTTCTTCAATTTTTTATGATTTTTAAAAGTCAGAACAGGGGAACCTGAATTCATTCTGACCTTGTCTCACAAAATTTATTATATCTCATGATTTACAATTCCATTGCTTACACCATTTCTTTTTTGAGAAACTAGACTCAATAAGCTTTAATTCAATACTTTTTTCATCTTCTAATTAGATTTCCAAAATTTATGGTGATTTTTCAAAGTTAGCCTACTGCTTCTGTCCAAAATTGTTTTAGTGCAAGATGTTTATTACCATTTTTCCCCTAAGCTTTTAATAAATGATAATTTCGTCCCTACTCAATTAGCCTCTCAATTGAGCTTATTTTTCTAAATTAACACTTAATTCTATCACTTTAAACTACTTTATAACCTTTGGGAATCAGAATTTAAGCACTAGATTTTAATTCCAAGCATTGTCACAATTAGGTCCTAAAAATCAATTTCTATTGAAATTACCTAATAAAATAATCTCATAAAAAAATTAAAGCTTAAATTTCATGCTATTTCATCATAAACTTACAGAACTAAACCATGGTGACTTTCAATTTCATCCATGAAATCAAAAATTAATGAATTTAATAGTAGGACCTAGTTGTAAAAGTCTTAAAAACACAAAAATTATAAGAAAAAGCCAAGGATTAACTCACTTGGTGCAAAAATTATAGAATATCAACTTAAAGAACCCCTCCTATGGCATTTTGGCTGATGAGAATGAAGAGAAATGAAGAGAAATCTAGATATTTCCTATTTAGTCCTATCTTTATTTAGTTAATTATGCAATATTCTAATTTTGCCCTTAAATCATCAATTTTCTTGCTGATTTCATGCCCTTGCCGTCCAGCGCAAATAAATTTTGGGTTTAATTGCCTTTTAAATCCTTTCTTATTAGACACTCAAGCTATTTAATCATTCTAGCTACTTTTACATCTTTTTCAATTTAGTCGTTTTCATTTAATTGACTACCCAAACATTAAAATTTTCTAACAAAATTTTAATACCACATCACTAACATTTCATAAATATTTATAAAAATATTTATGACTCAGTTTTATGAGATCAAGATCTCAATACCTTGCTTTTACCCGATTTCTTTAATAATTTCTTTTTCTAACTAACTACTAAATCGGTAAAATTTTTCTATCGATATTTTTATACGATTTCCCTATTATATCAATATTCATGCAAAAATGTTAAAATAAATTTATCTTTAAATTGGATTTTTGGTTACGAAACTACTGTTCCGATAACATTGAATTTAAGCCATTACACATAAAGTCTATGCTTTTGTTTCATTATGTTTGGAGTGGAAAGGACGCCAATGACGAAGTTAAATTGCTTTCCCAAGGTCAGAATAGTGTAGTAAAAATGTATGCTACCTTCCTCATTAATAGATTTAGGTTTTATACAAAATCTCGAGAAAGATTGAGGACTCAAAATTGTGGAATAGTTGTTAATTCTTTAATTACAAGTTATACTAGTGATAGGGACAGTAGTCCTGTTGAGGGAAATGTGGAGTATTATGAACTTCTTACAGACATTATTGAGTTGGATTACTATGACAAACGGAAGGTTGTCTTATTTTGATGTGATTGGGCCGATGTTAATACTACTCGCGGAATTAAAAAAGATCAATTTGATTTTACAATTGTGAACTTCTCTCGATTAATTCACACTGGACAACAATTGATGGACGAGCCGAATGTATTTTCTTCTCAAGTTAAACAAGCTTTTTACTTGAAAGATCCAACTGATGAGGGTTGGTACGTTGTACTCCGTAACACCCCTAGAGACTTGTTTGACATGGGCGATGGAAGTAGAGACAACATCGACGAAAGATCAGAAACTTTGTCTTTTTTAGAACAAAACTTAAATGAAACTATCCCTAATACTAGTACACAATTTCAATGAGTTCGCTAGGATGTGGATGAAGATATTTACGAATCATGATGTAATAAGATTTTATGATTTTTAATTATATGTAATATTATAATTTAAATCTTGATCTTGTTAAATATTTCAACTATTTTATATGTACTATTATTGTTGTAATTAGTTACTAATATTTCAACTATTTTATGTAATTACAGATAATATGCCTAGAAGAAGATTACGAGATCTAAGTATTATTCAAAATCCTCTGAATTCGGAAGAAACAAAAAGTGAACAACAGACTGCTATTAGATCTTCGAATGTTCTTAATACAGCTGACGAACATGTAAAAATTCAAAGTAATGTTAACTTTAATTTATATGCATGTTGACTTTTATTGTTGTTTTTTTTGTTTCAAATTCTTATATTATCATATGCCATTTTTTTACCTAAAAGTGGTGGGAAGCGTAAAACTCGATGACATATGCTATTAAAAGATTTATACAATCTAAATTTTGTCGATCCTGTCAAAGTAGCTTGAAACAGTCATGGTCAACCTATTGGATCAGAAGCTGAACTTTTAGCAGGATACTTGGGCATTATAGAACGAAATGCCAATCTGTTGCCAATCAACTACGAGTCATGGCATCATATGCCTGATAGTAACAAAAATCAAGCTCTCGATAATATTAAGGTAATAATGTGAATGTAATTTATAATACTTTGGTTTAAGTTTCATTTATATTTACTTTCTAAACTTGTGTTATTTGTAGGAAAGATTTACTTTATAGGTCTCGGATAATTATGTGAAGAAGGCATTAGGAAAGAAATGCAAAGACCATAAAAGTACTTTAAAGAAGGAATATTTTAAGAAAAATATAAGCCTCGAAGAGAAATTGTAACATCCTCAAAACCCCATTTGTAGTAAATAATATGAGATAAAATCTTAACGAAAAAAAAGTATAAGATCTGTAATACCCCCAACCAATATCCCTAGCCGGAACTGAATTACGGAGCATTACCAGAGTTTATAGATCAAACAGACAGATATTTCAAACATTTCATATTATCAAAACATGTCATCAAAGTATCATTTTAATCCAAATTATAAACATACCTAATCTAAATCAATTTTCCTAGTTCATGAGCACTTAAACATAGAATTAAATTAACATGCACGTATCTAGATTTAGTTTAATTTACCATGCCCTAAAATGGCTTCAAAAACAAACACATATTTGCATGTATAAAACCGACCAAAATTAAACTTATAACCTCATTTACAATCAAACCACAAAATAACTATTATTTAGACACCCTAGGTACATTCCAACACAAAGGATAAATATCACCATATTTGAGTTCAGGATCGTTGTTGGATGCTGAATCGGCGATCAAAATTAAGTACCTAACTTGCGCACGAGAAACAAAATAGTACGCTGAGTAAAACTCAATGGTATTTCTATAATCCAAATATTTAAAGACAAAATAATATAATAGGCACAATTAAATATTAAGCACAATTGAATAATTAAAATTCACATTTATTTATACAATAGCATTAACCATTCAATACTCAAACCATAAATACATCATTTTATACCATACTCAATTCTCATTATTTTCCATAAAATAGCTTCTCACAATATAATAAACATTTCACTTTAAAAACAATAATGTTCATTCCATGTCCAATCCATGAATACACAATTCATGTGTCTCAATCCATATTTCAATTCATAGTCCCATTTTCATTTCACATATAATACCATCCAACATCGATCATAGTGTCATTTCATTTAATTACCCCTATTAACACGACTCAAACTCGGATGAATACACAGATCCAACTAAAACACACAAGTTTGGCACCCATTACCTCATCGGATAATTTGAAGTAATAATTTGACACCCAGTGTCTCATCGGCTAAACCGAAGTAAATTGGTACCCAGTGATTCATCGAATTAATTCGAAGTAATAATTTGACACCCAGTGTCTCATCGACTCAAAGTCGATGAAATCCTTGAACTCTTCTAATCCTATGGCATGCCATCAATATCCAACTCAGCCCGATACAATTAATAGGCTTTCAATTTCACAATTCAATAGCAGTCAATATCAAATATTAATTTTCCAAAAAATCACATATACAATGAATTCAATTCAATTCAATATCAAAATGTCATTTACTCATCTCAAATACTTACCATAAACAATAAATAAAAATACAACAATTAATAACTAGTTTCAGATTATAGAAATACAAACTAAAAATTCTGAGCTATTCCTCGTTGACTTTATTTTTCCCCTTTTTAGTCGAGCGCTCCGGTACGACGTTAGCTACAGAATTAAAACAATTAAAAATCATTAATACACAATTCAATTTCATATTGAATATTTCAATTTTTAATCAAATATTACTTAATTTCCAATTTAGTCCCTAAATCGAGACTAACTTTTATTCTTCACATTTAATTCTTTATTTTCATGCAAATTCCAATTTAGACTAAATTCAACTCCCTATTTTCACATAAATCCCTAAATTTAAAAATTTTAACAATGTAGTCCCTATTACTCAAAATTTACAATTTATTCTACAATTCAATCCTTTTTCATTTCTAACTTGAAAATCTATCAATTTAATCCATAATACTCAAATTATTTAATATAAACAACATTTAAAAACTCAATAATTTCTAAAATTTTGACATGGGTCGGGTAGTATTTAATACCGGATTCTAAAAACATAAAAATTATAAGAAAAATGATTAAATTGACTAACAAATTTAGCTTTGAACAATTGAAACCCTTAAATTTTCTTTCTTTTTTTTTCTTTCGCTTCTCCTTCTGTTTTGTTTCAGTTTCTATTTCCTTTTCTTTCATTTATTTGTTTTATTATACATTATTATATTATTATTTTGTTTTATTATAATATAATATAATAATATATACTTAATACTTAATACTTAATATTTAATACTTAATACTTAAATAAATATTATAATATATATTAACTTAAAGTTTTATAATGATTTCACAAAAAAATCTACCTTATGCCGCCTCATAAAGAAACAATGGCATAATTGCTTCATTTGTCCTTTTAGTTTTTCTTTAATCTATAATTTAACTTTCAATTAAATTCACTTAACCGAAGCCTAATTAACTACACAACTAGCTTCGTAAATATTTATTATTTACAAGTCCGATTTACGGGAACGAAGTCCCAGGAATGCACTTTTTTTTTTAATTTGATCCTTTTTAATTAATTAACCATTGAAACGTTAAAATTTCTTAACGGAACTTTAATATCACATTAATGACACTCCGTAAATATTTATAAAAATATTTACGGCTCAGTTTATAAAAACAATGTCTCGATACCTTATTTACTAAAACCACTTGAACTTAATAAATCACTTATATAACATAAATTATCAAATCAAAAACTTTTTTAAGAATCACATTTGACTCATAAATATTAAATAATAATATTTACGAACTTACTCGTCAATTTGGTGGCCTCGAAACCACTGTTGAATCAAAAGAAAGTTAAATCAAGAAGCAACTAAATTGTAAATATGTGAAAAGTTTTGTGGCATAAGTACAAATATAGAAAAGTTGAAGTGAAAGGCCAATAGTGCAAATATCTTAAAAGTAGAAGGAACTAGAAATTAAGGAAAATGGATTAATAATAACCAAATTGAATAAGCAAAAAAAAAGTATAATGAACTAGATTGCAATTTTTATGAGTTTTGAATGATTTAATTAATATTTATACAATTATGTTTTGAGATGAAAATATGCTTTCAAATGATTAAATTAGAAAATTCTTGGTTATATTTTGATATTTGAAATATTATGATTTCTAACGATAAACAAGCAAATTGTAACACCATGAAAATTTCTACAGTAAGATATTATCCTTAATACAATAAAATAAGGAAATAAAGTGACAAGAAGAGGAAAATTGACTTATGTCACTGGGAAGTACATTATGACATATTGATTCAAGAAAGGACTAAATTGTAAAAGTGAGAAAAGTTTTGTGGCCCAAGAGTAAATACTTAAAATTTGAGGGATTAAAGTGTAAATATGAAAAGTTGAAGGACTAATAGTGAAAATATTTTAAGGGTGGAATGATCTAGAAACCGAGGAAAATTGATGAATAAGGACCAAATTGAATAGGTGAAGAATTATGAGGGACTAAATTGTAATTTACCAAATTAAGTGATGACTCAAGAATAGAATTTTAAAAGATCACAAAGGGCAAAATGGTCAATTGGAAGAGAGAGAAATCTAGAAAGTAATGATGATGTTGGTGATATTTTATAGTTATTTAATTATATAATTATTATTTATTTAATATTTTAATAAGATATTTTATTATTTTATTATTTTATTTAGTCTATATATATATGTGTGTGTGTGTGTGTGTGTGGAAAAAAACAACACACACACACCATCCATTATCTTTCCCATGCAAACTAACGTGAGAAGAAGAGAGAAAGAAAGAAAGTTTTACTTTCTTTACAATTTGGTCCTTTCACCAAAAATTTACCATTTTTACCAAGGAATCAAAAGAATTTCCATAGTCATCAAGAGAGAAAGATCACAAAGAGACTATGGGGAGCTAGAATATTAAGTTAGATTCATGAAATAGAAGCTGGAGGAGAGAGAAAATAAAGTTAAAGATTGAAATCAATGGAACAAGGTAAGAACATCAAGATTTCAATATATTTTTAAGATTAATATTATTGAAAAAAGCATAGAATTGATGTTAATGTAGAGTTTTCTTATATATGGTCTTATGTTCTTGATATGTTAGTGAAGAGAAAATAAGAGAAAATAATGAAAAATAGTGTAGAGAAAGAAAATAAGGGTGTTATAAACATGGTAAATAAACATCTTGCACTAAAACAGTTTTGGACAGCAGCAGTAGGTTAATTTTTAAAAATCACCATAAATTGTGGAAATCTAATTATAGGATGAAAAAAAATATAGAATTAAATATTATTTAGTCTAGTTTCTTATAGAAGAAACGGTGTAAGTAATGGAATCGTGAATTGTGAGATATAATAAATTTAGTGAGACAAGGTCAGAATGATTTCGGGTTCCCCTGTTCTGACTTTGGAAAATCATCAAAAATTGGAGAAAAATAATTAGGTTCTTAAAGTTATATATTTAAAATCCTGAATGAGTCTATTTTCAATAGAAATAAATTATATCATCATCCGAATCCTGTAAAATGAGATAATTAATTTTTAGTAAAGAAGGGTTGGAATTGTCAGACAGCAGAACAAGGGTGAATTTAAAGCATAAACTGTACTTATTGGATAAACAAAAAATTCTGAAAATTTTATGGTAAAAAGATACATAAGTCTAGTTTCATGTAAAATTATCGGATCTTAATTTTGAGTTCTTCAGCTCAAGTTATAAATAATTTAGTGACTATGATGCAAATGGATAGTTTTGAATATACATATAAGTAAATAGTGAAATTATTGATAATGTTACTTATAGCATGTTATATAAATAAAGGATGTGGAATGGAGAGGAGGAGGAGGAAAATATGTATGAATATTCAGCTAGTATGGTTAATTTGCATGTTTTAGGCTCAAGGACTAAATTGAATACAAGTAAAATTTTATGGTGAATTTTGTAAAAATGTTAGAAATGACCAATTTGCACGAAATGAATTATTTTATTATTTGAAACTGCAAAATTGAATGAAATTATTAATTTAGTTCAAGATCGGGGAAAAACATGGTTTAAGGATTAAATTGAAAAGTGTTGAAATTATGGAAAATTCTGATATTTTATAGAATTCATGGGTTGTTATCAATTTGTATGAGAATAACGGCTGGAAATAAGGATTAACTTGCAAGAATTTTATTTTTTTGAGCCTAAGGATGAAATCGTCATTAATTAAAAGTTTAGGGGTAAAATGGTAATTTTTTTTAGAGCATTAATTGAATGTATTAGGACATGAAATAAATGAAAACGACGATCAAATTTATTTATAAAGATCCAGATGACTCGAATACGAGAATTGAATATGTAAAAGAAAAGATACTGGATTAATGAAATTATAAACATGAACAAACAACGAGGTAAGTTAGTGTAACTTGAATTGTATTTTTAAATGCATGAAATATCGATATAATGAATTACCTGATTTATGTTTATGAAGAAATGGCAAGAGAATGATATTTATCATGACATCTAAATATGTGATTATCTTTGATACGTTAATACAAGGAAATTAAGTATATTGAGACGAGTAATAAATTCAAGTAAAACACGTCGAGAAAAAAATAAGTACGTTAAGGGACAATATGTTTGATTTTATTTGGTTTCAAATATGAACGTTAAATGAAATAAAATATCTGATAAATAAATTGGTAACTCCGGTAATGCTCCTTAACTCTATTCCGGTGACGGATGCGGGTTAGGGGCGTTACACAAATGCTTGATTATATTTGGTTGAAAGCATAATATTTTTTTATATGGATTATATGTTTTGAATATAAATTGAGACTGAAATGAGAATGGAAATGAGAGTAGAAATGAAATTGATATGAGAAAGAAACTGAGATTGATTATGAAAATTTGATACGTTTCTCGTTAACTAAGTTAGGCTAAGTCGGATATAATTGGCATGCCATAGAATCTTTATCAGAGATTTAGAACTCCCAATTCCTAGAGGGTCGAGGGAGGAAAGACCAAATGGTCAGATAATATTAGCCCCAATTCTCAGAGGGTCGTGGGCGGTCCTAATTCCCAGAGGGTAGTGAACTTTCTTTGATAGCCATCGTTGCCAAACAACTCGGGGTGACGGATTCACGTATCTGAACTTAAGTCTAAATTTTAGCACCGGGATTAACTTGAAAAAAAAATGAAACAAGAATGATGTGAAAATGGAAATGAAATGGATTATGAAAATTAGTTTTTACCCCGTTAGCTAAGTTAGACTGAGTTCGGGTATAGTTGGTATGTCATAGAGTTTTTAAATTAGAGATATAGAACTCTCCAATTCCCAGTAGGTCGTGGGCAGTCCCAATTCTTAGAGGGTCGTGGACTTATTCAGATAGCCATAATTTTCGAACAACTCGAGGTGGCGGACTCGTGTATCCGATCTTAAGTCTAAACTTTAGTACGGGGACTAATTTAAAAGAAAAGCAAAAAATAGAAGTAAAGCCGTAAGTATATTGAATTATTTGCCGATAAGGGTTAAAATTGTAAAAAGAGCAAGACTTGAGTTGTTTTAGTCAGTCTAAGTAAAATAAGTGAAACAAATGAAAGACAAATGATAATTAATAAGATATGATTAGTACTTTGGTGTGAGTACTTCGGTGCGATACTGTGATTGTGCACTTCAGTGCATTACTGTTAATATTCTACATATCTTATGAGTTCTCTTAAGTCTACAATGAGTTATATAAGTGAAAAATGGAAAGTGAATGATTACTAAGATTTGGTATGTAATTGTGATGAAAAAGTTAACTAATATAAATAAAAAAAAGTAAAAAAAAATTGATAACTATTAGTAATCTTGATAATGTTCTTGAAAATTTTAAGAGTAAACACATGATGAATGAAAATACAATCAAGTGATATTAGTGATTTTAATTAAGTGTATATTGTTTTAAGTGATGTGGCTAATGGACGAAATTGTAAATGAAATAAAAATAAGTTAAGTAAATAGTAAAATTGATTTTGTGAGTAAATGTATTGAAATTAGTATAATGGAGTGCCTATGTAAAATGGTATTGAATTATGATTAGTTAAAAAGAAACATGAGAAATAAGAGAAGTAAAGAAGTGAAATTTAGCAAAAGAAAGGTAAACGCTAGTATAACCTCTGTTTATTTTTTCAAAGGATTAAATTGAAACATATTGTAAATTAAGTGTAGAGAATTCAAAATAAATTAAAAATAATATTAGTGTGGGATTGATGGAGAGAAATAATATTTAAAAATATTATAAGATTTAAAATGAGTAAATTGACATGTATGAGACATGATAAATGAAAGAGGAAACAATTGTGAAATGCACAGGACAAATTAGAAAGTGAGATTAATTAAATAAAATATGAAAGTGTAGAGAAATATGTAAATAAGTATTCATGAGCTAGAAATTATTAAGTGAGAAATGATTTAATTAGTAACTAAATGAAATTAGTAAAGTGAGTATAGTAAGTGATATTAAATCATGATAGAGTAAATAAGCGACAAAATATGATAAAATGGTATTGAAATGCATTTATAGGGTGTTATTAAATTGTATAGGATTAAATTGGAACGATTGTAAAGTTAAGAGTAGTAAAAATTGATGCAAAGGAAGGCTAAATTGCAAGTGTATAAAAATATAGAAGTGTGAAATGGAGACACTTAAATTTAATTATAAGAGACATTAAAGTATTAAATTAATGAAGATTGATTTGTTAGAAAATAATGATTAAAATGCAAATAGTGTAAATTTCTTTATATGCTATTAATTGATAAACGATAGCAATGAAACGACAATATAAATATCCAAGTAGACAAGATATGAGCATGGTGGATATGCAAGAGATAGTGCCACTTCGGTGTATTCTAGTGTTGATTACGCATATCTTGCTTGTTCAATCAAGTCTACTATGGGTTAAATGAAAATTAATTATTTGAAGAAAAGTAAGACTGATTATTGAATCAAGGAAATTTCGAGGACGAAATTTATTTTAAGAGGGGAAGAAATGTAACATTCTCAAAACCCCCTTTGTAATAAATAATATGAGATAAAATCTTAGCGAAAAAAAAAGTATGAGTTCAATGAAAACGAAAGTTGCAACATATCAAAAGAAAGTTAAATCAAGAAGCAAGACATAATTTATTAAATTAAGGAATGGACTAAATTATAAATATGTGAAAAGTTTTGTGGCATAAGTATAAATATGAAAAAGTTGAAGTGAAAGGCCAATAGTGCAAATATCTTAAAGGTAGAAGGATCTAGAAATTAAGGAAAATGGATTAATAATGACCAAACTGAATAAGCGAAAAAAAGTATAATGAACTAAATTGCAATTTTACCAAGTTAAGTAATGATTCAAGGATGAAATTTTAAAAGATCATAAAGGGCATGTAATACCTCGAAAAATTCTATAGTAAGAAAGTAAGATATTATCCTTGATATAGTAAAACAAGGAAATAAAGTGACAAAAAGGGAAATTTTGAGTTATGTCAACATTGGGAAGTATATTATGATATATTAATTCAAGAAAGGACTAAATCGTAAAAGTGAGAAAAGTTTTGTTGCCAAAAAGTAAAAACTCAAAATTTAAGGGGTTAAAGTGTAAATATAAAAATTTTGAAGGACCAATAGTGCAAATATTTTAAGGGTGAAATGATTTATAAACTAAGGAAAATGGATGAATTAGGACCAAATTGAATAGGTGAAGAATTATAAGGGATTAAATCGTAATTTTATCAAATTAACTGATGACTCAAGGATGAAATTTTAAAAGATCATGAAGGGCAAAATGGTCAATTAGTAAGAGAGAGAATTCTAGAATGTAATGATTATGTTGATGATATTTTAAATTAATTAATTAGATAAATATTATTTTATTAATATTTTAATAAGATATTTTGAATATTTTATTTAATTAAGGCTAATATATAAAGAAAGGAAGATGAAAAAAAAATTATTCATCTTCATTCAAGGCTTTCAAGTGCTATGAAGAGAGAAAGAAAGAAAGTTTTGCTTTCTTTACAATTTGGTCCTTCCACCAAAAAATCACCATTTTCACCTAGAAATCAAAAGAATTTTCATGGTTACCAAGAGAGAAAAATAATAAGGAGACCATGGGGAGCTAGAATATCAAGTTAGATTCAAAAAAAAAAAGCTAGAGGAGAGAGAAAATTAAGTTAAAAATTGAAATCAATATGACAAGGTAAGAACATCAAGATTTCAATATATTTTTAAATTTGATATTATTGGAAAAGTATGGAAATTATGTTAAAGTAAGTTTTCTAATGTAAGGTTCTATATTTTTAATAAGTTAGTGAAGAGAAATAAGAGAAAGTGATGGAAAATATTGTAGAGAAAGGAAATAAAGGTGTTATAAACTTGGTAATCAACATTTTGTACTAAAATAGTTTTGGACAGCAGCAATAGTCTAACTTTGAAAAATCACCAAAAATTGTAGAAATCGAATTAGAGGTTGAATAAAATATGAAATTAAATTTTATTGAGTTTAGTTTCTAATAGAAGAAACGATGTAAGCAATGGAATTGTAAATTATGATTTATAATAAATTTTATTAGACAAGATCAGAATGATTTCGGGTTCTTCTATTCTGACTTTGGAAAATCATCAAAAATTGTAAAAAAAAATAATTAGGGGTTTAAATTTATATTTTTAAATTCTTAACGAGTCTATTTTCAAGAGAAACAAATGGAAATATCATCTAAACTCCGTATTAAGAGATAATTAATTTTTAGTGAAAAAAGGTCGAAACTGTCAAACAGTAGAATAGGGATAAATTTGAAGATTTTACTGTACTTATTGGCTAAACTATAAATTCCGAAATTTTTATGGTAGAAATATATTTGAGTTTAGTTTCTAAAAATCAAGAAAATATTAATTTAAAATTCTGTATCTCAAGATATAAATAATTTAGTGACTATGACTCAAGTGGACGGCTTGATATGAACATATAAGTAAATAGTGGAATTATATATATACATTAAGGATGTGGAATGGAGAGAAGGAAGAGGAAAATTGATCGCGTGATTTCGTGATAGGTTTTAAATATTTATAATTACCCGTTCTTGAACTAACTACTATCGCGATATAAGCAAGTGTACCTATCGAACAGTAGTATAGTTTTAGCAAGACCGGATTGTCGAACCCAAAGGAACTAAAAGTACTAGTAATGACTGTCTTTTTATTATCTAGCTTAAGAATAAAGAGGTTTTTGTTTTAACTAACTAATTATCTAAACTAAGAACGCACAGATAATGGAATTGGGGAATTGCTTTTGGAAAAATCGATTGAATGAAGACAATACCTAAGGAAAAATCCACCTAGACTGTACTTGTTATTCTGGCTCTGAATCGGACGATTTATTCATTTAACTTGTTCCGTAGAGATCCCTAAGTTATGTTATTATCCCTATTCAAGACTACTAACGTCTAATCCCTAGATTGAATAACCGAGACTTTTCTCTACTTAACACTCTAGGGTTGTATTAACTCGATCTATGGATCCCCTTATTATGAAAAATGTACTCTTAAACAGGGTCTATTCCTCCTCTGAATAAGAGCTTATCTTGAATCGGTATCCTAGGATATCAAAATAAGCATTAAGAACACATAATTAAGAACAAGTCAAATATTTATCATACAATTCAGAAAATAATAACAAGATTCGTCTTAGGTTTCATTCCCCTTAGGTATTTAGGGGATTTAGTTCATAACTAAATAAGAAAACATCTCAGAATAATAAAGAATACAAAACATAAAGAAAACCCAAAACTCCTGAAAGGGAATTGAGGAGAGATCTTTAGTCTTGATGATGAATCCGGCTTCTAAGATGAATCAATCGGCTTTCTTGGAGTAATTCCTTACCCCTAACTCTGTCCTCCCCTTGTAACACCCCGTACCCGAGTCCGTTACCGGAATCGAACACAAGGTGCACACAAACTTAGTTTAACTATCTTCACAGTCTATTTAGAAATTTCCAGACAAGCTGGTTACTGCGTCAGTGACGCTTTAAAAATCATATCTTGAGTTTCAAAGCTCGAAAATTTGTTTCGTAATTTTTCCCTGAAACTAGACTCATTTTTCCATCTACATATTTTTTTCTATAATTTTTGGTCAAGCCAATTAGTACAGTTTATTAGTTAAAGTCTCCCCTGTTGCAGGGATCGACTACACTGACCTTCGTGCGTTACGAATTGGATATCTCCCTGTACAGGGCTTCAATACTGATGCCGTTTGTTTCTATAGAAACTAAACTCAGAGAGGAATCTACACATATATGGCATGACTCCTAATTATCTCTGGTTAATTTACAATGATTTTCCAAAGTCGGAACAGGGGATCCAGAAACCGTTCTGGCCCTGTTTCACAAGAACTTTAATATCTCTTAACATATAACTCATATGACCATTTCGTTTCTTCCATATGAAAGTAGATTCATCAAGGTTCATTTACATAATTTATTCACTATTTAATACCATTCCTACTATTTTTAGTGATTTTTCACATCCACATCACTGCTGCTGTCAGCATCTGCCTTTATAGTAGGCTTTACCTATTTCATACTTTCCATGATTCAATTGGCCCTTTTTGCATACATAGCACAAAGTGTGATCATGATTAACCATTCCAATGGCTAATCGTTTCAAAACAATTCCATACCTCTTAATGATCAGCACACAAACGATTATGGTACTATGCTAAAAACGTATATAAGCCATTTTCGCATGGCTATCCAAGTTTACACAAACCGAAAGGTACATGACCTACAACAAAAGGGTAGTCCTATACATGCCATTTCAAAGTTCAACCAAAGTTGTACCAAAATGGGGCTTTGATAGTGTGGATGACTTGACTTCGTTGATCCCGAATCCGATAGCTAACGAAATAAACCTATAAAACAGAGAGCCAAAGCAACGGGTAAGCATTTTAATGCTTAGTAAGTCTCAAGCAATGAAATCAGCTTTGACTAAAGTATTACATTCACATGGCTAAATGAATCACTTTATTAATACACATTCCCATAATCATACTTATTTCACATTACCGACCCTTATGTTCATACACAAAGAACAACTTAGCCAAAGGCCGGTAGCTCGTTTATCAACCGAAAGCGCATACTTACTTGTAAGGACTCAACTAATTCAAGCACATACAAACATACCTCATTGCTGGAATTTTCACAAGTGTATAAACTGAAATTTTTACAGCAAGATTGCTCACTTCGAATCACGTACCTTGGATTTAACCGGATATAGCGACTCGCCGATTGTCTTGGGACCTAGCCGGTTATAGTGATTCGCACGATTGCCTTCGGTCTTAACCCATTTGGTAACTTGCACAAATGCCTTCGGACTTAGCCCGGATATAACAACTCATACGAATGCCTTGGTCTTAGCCGGATATAATTACTAGCATAATTGCCTTGGGACTTAGCCGGATATCATTCCAATGTTCATTTACACATATATCAATAATCAAGACACATCCATAATTCATTTTCGTTACTAAGGCTCTAACACAAAATATTTATCAAACCTTTACAATTCCAGCTCAATAGCCACACACACAAGGAGCATGATTTCAATATAATTCAAGTAGGGTCATTACTCGAAGACTTACCTTGGATGTTGTCGAGCGATTTCGACGGCTACTCGACTACTTTTTCCTTCCCTTTATCGGATTTAGCTCCCCTTTGCTCTTGAGCTTAATTTGACAAATAAATCGATTTAATCATTTGAGCATCGAAAGAGGAATTCAAGGTACTTAGTCAATATATATACTCATTAGGCATCAAAGTCGCATGTGTACGAAATCATGAATCGAACTCAACACATTAGTTAATATTCCTCTTAGCCGAATTTTCTAAGCCAAGAATAGGCATCAATATGCTTGCCTCTAACCGAATGCATGCACACCAATTTCCCTTCATGTGGCCGAATATGCATGCCCATGTTGAGGCCAATTGTACACTTAATATCACACAAAAACAGCATACATTTTACTAACTAACGCATTACATATCATAGCTCAATACACCTCTCTCATTTACTTCATAACCGAAACATCATCACAAGCAAATATACACTTGAAATAGTATATATGTCATACCAATACATCATGTGCAAACATATATTCATGTAGATGCAAGGGTCGAATTCTCAAGTGGCTTATATCTAAATATATACACATATCCAAAGCTTAAATCTTACTTACCATGCAACATGCATGAATCATACTTATGGATATACCATGGCCGAATACCACAACACCATACCGTTTCAATTTGGTCATGGTTAAACAAAGAACTTAGTATCTCATTCAAAATGCTAAAAGAAAATCTAAGAATCCTCAATCCTCCATCACATGTATCATTATCAAGCTTGATATTTAGCATGCAATGGCATTAACACCATATTCACTTTGGCGAATTTCATTCCCATGACATAGCAAAGATTTGAACCATGGGCTAACAAGAACATCAAGCTAGCAACTAAAACATGCATGAATCTCATGGCACAACCTCAAACATACCTTAATCTTGATGCAAGTATAGCCAACCTCTTCCTAATCCTCTTCCAAAACAAACATGAAGCAAAATTCCTTCCTTCCTCTAGTATTTTCGGTCAAGGGAGAAAAAATGGATGAACAAATTTTTTTTTCTTCTCTTTTCCTCAATACACGGCAAGGGGGTTTCACTCACACACACACATTTTTTTTTCTTTCTTTATCACCCATACTTATTTGTTTATTGTTTCTCCCTAATGCACCAACAAAACATGTTTCATGACATGTTTAGCCCATACACCCTTGTCATGGCCGGCCATTAGCTAATAAATGGGGAAATTGACATGCAAACCCCTCATTTTTGCATGCATGATCAACTAGTCATTACACATTTCCCCCTCATACTTTTAAGGTTTACTACTAGGTCCTTTCTAGTGAAATTCACATTTATAACTCTAAATTAAAGCATCAAAAATGTCACACATGAGTTAACACATATTATAGGCATCAAAATAAATATCAAATTATTTTTATGCCTCAGTTTTGTGGTCCCGAAACCACATTCCAACTAGGGTCGTTTTAAGGCTGTCACACCCCTTTCTTCCTTCTCTAGGATGTATTTATAGGCTTTGGAATGCTTAAAAGCACTCAAAATTAGCCTTTTTCGAATTTGACTCAACTTGGGCTCGGCAGGGACACACCCGTGTGACACGCCCATGTGCGAGAGCCTGCCAAATTGACACGACCATGTGGTCTGCCTGTGTGAGGAGGTCTAGGCTGTGTTGATTCCGTACTTTGGCCCATTTTTTCCATTTTGGCCTATTTCTCGTTCCTTTCGCTCTCCTATGCTCTCCTAAGTGTAAAACATGAAATTAAAGCATTAGGAGCATCGAATTCACCAATTCTAATGGAAAATCATCCATAAAATGCGTTAAACATGGGGTAAAAATATGTATAAATTAAGGTTTATCAAATACCCCCACACTTAAGCATTTGTTTGTCCTCAAGCAAAATTCTCAACTCATAATCAAAATAAATTCTTCTCAACTTATAATTTCTATTGATAATATCTCAGAATAATCCATAGGTAATCATACATTGAGAATTCAACTAAAAGAACATAAAAGTTTCAAACATTCCTAGTTGAGTATTTAATCATGCAAACATAGGTCTCTCCTCATTTAAGTAATTACCTTTGATTCAGAATATCACAGAGTTTCACATCCTCACTACAGATTCACTCAAATCACTCGAGGTGTTTAGGGACAATAAATGAAGCACTCAATAGTCAATAATGAAAAGTCATTACCATAGGCTTGCATGAAAATCAAATCTCCACCACTATAATTTAAGATGATACATCAATCAAAAGGTCTTTAGAGGGTTGTAATGAGGTTTGGTTAGGGGGTGTGGTCACAAGCTGAAAGAAAGGGTTAGAATCGAGACTGAATTGAAAAATTACCTAACTAGAAAAAGAGTTAATCATCACTTGCGTACAACAGAGCTTCTTCTCAGACTAAGGAATTTAACTTCTGAAGCTTACAAACAGAAGATCGCTACTAATATGTATACATGTTTTTTTTTCTTTTTTTTAAGAAAAAATTAAATTACAGAATAGAATAAAACATAGCTAAGCAACTATCACAATTCAAATCTCGACAAAAATGGGGCTTAAATTAATTCAGGGGATTTCAACAATAATGGGTTAAAGGTTAATATTAAGGGTAATACAAGAAATGGCTTGTTAGGCTCAAGGGGGTTCACTGGGAAATTATTAAATGACCAAATTGAAGGTAATGATTTTTTTATTGTCTAAATTAATAAATTGAATGAAGTTATTAATTTAGATCAAGATTGAGTGAAAAATCGAGGAAAATATAAATTTTCAAAATGCCCCTGAATTGTGGTATTGTGCAATTTAACCAAGTAAGTTCATATGGTTGAACTTTTATGATTATTTGTTAACTTAGAAATGATATAATGCATTATTTTATGTGTTTTTCAATGAATTGTGACTATTGAAAGTATATGAAAAGTAATTTGAATGTTCAAATTGAGTAGAACGCTAGATTGAGTACGATCGTTGAGTGACAAGTGAAATGATAAGTGATGAATTGATGGATAATACCATGGTTGGGCCATGGCAAGTGTGTAAATGTAAGACCATAGTTGAGCTATGGCAATTCAGTGAAAAGACCATAATTGGGTTATAACATCGTGAACGTAAGACCATGGTTGGACCATGGCGGTATATATGCATGTGTAAGACCATAGCTGGGCTATGGCATCATGAAGATGATAAGACCATATCTGGGATATGGCACTACGTGAGTAAGGCCATGGTTGGGCCATGGCAATACAAGTGTAAGACCATAGTTGGACTATGGCATAAAGAAAACGATGTACTCAAATCCGTAAGACATTCTTTAATTTAACAAAAATTGGTAAGTGACATATGAAATTAATATTGAAAGATTTATGGTTATTATTGATATTGATATGGAATAAGTGTACCCATTGATATTTAAATGATCTAACGGGCAAAGTTCTGATATGAGATAACATGAGTTTGAAATGAATTATTACCGGTATATGCCTGAAATACATGAAAATGATAGTACATGAAATATTGATATAATGAAATGAATGATATATGTTTATGAAGAAACGACAAAAGAATGATATGTATTATTACATGTAAATATGTGATTATCTTTATTATGTTGATACAAAGAAATTATGTATGTTGTGATGAGTAACAAACTCAAGTGTAACCTGTAGGGAAAATAAGTTTATCAATGTTGAAATTATATGTAATGTGTACAAGTACGCTAACCAGTGTTGTTGCTTGATACTTAGACAAATGCCAAGCTATTGGTCGAATGGAGATATGTTTATTTATATGATGCATTGGAATGGTAAGTATTTAAGTGAAAATACGTTAGTGCTCATAAAAGAGTGGTAAGGTTTAAATTATTCAATTTCTTAGGAAACGATTTATCATGTGATCAATTCGAAAAAGACTTTGGCTAAATGCACTAGTTTGTTACCATGGTTAAATGATATATTTATGACTTGTGTGTCATGCATTGGAATAAGTGTGGAAAATAAAGAAATACAAATGAAAATAAAGATACTTGAAAGAATTAAAGATATTTAAAACTTTACTAAGCTTGGAATAATATGTATAAGTAATATTGTGGATTTATTCACTTGTGAATTGATGAATATAGCTTCATGAGTATTGGGATTATCAGAAGCTCGATTAGGTTAGAAACTTGTCAGAGATATATCATACTATCCATTGGTTCTATCGGTAATTTTGGATTATTTGATTCTGGTTATAATGACATGTATAGGTTAATTTGGCCAATGATGACATGTAAATGATTGGTTATGACTAGTCATTGGAACGGCTAGTGATGAATATGTTTTGGTGTTTATGTGTAAAAGTCCATATCATGGTATGTGTTTCAAATGGTTGATTGATAAGAATTGTATTAGCATATTGATGATTGAAGTTAATTAGCATATTTGGTATAATATGCATAAATGTGAAATTGGTATCTAGGCAAATATGAGTTTAAGATTGATATGAAAATAAATTGTCATTTGAGGTATCTATGGGTACATTGGTTGTACATGGTTAATTGTCATGTATAATACTTGATTTTGGTACGAATTAATTGTCATGGAATAGTCTATTTTCGTCCACACGGGCAGAGACATGGGTGTGTGTCTCAGCCGTGTGTGACACACGACATAGCACTTGGGCGTGTGGCCTAGCTGTATGTTCCTTGCAGCTTTAAAATTTTAAAACAGAAAGTTATACGGCCTGGACACACGGGTGTGTCCCTGGTCGTATGATCCACACGGCTTACACGCAAGGGCGTGTGACCCCTGTACATGAGAAAATTTTTAAATTTCGCGAAATTTTTTTCTATGTTCTCGATTTAGTCCCGACTCAATTCTAATGTATATTTTAGGCCTTGAGGGTCCATCTTAGAGACATTATGGTTAATATCAGAAAATGAACAATAATGATACAAATTATCTATAAATGTTTTGAAAACTCTGGTAATGCTCCATAACCTTGTCCCGGTGACGGATACGGGTTAAGGTGTTACAGGGCAAAATGGTCAATTAGAAAGAGAGAGAACTCTAGAAGGCAATGATGATGTTGGAGATATTTTGATGATATTTTATAATTATTTAATTAGATAAATATTACTTTATTAATATTTTAATGAGATATTTTACTAATATTTTACTATAAATAGCTAGTATAAAAGGAGAGAAAGATGAAGGAAAAAAAAAGAGAGAAGAGAGGATACTCCATATTTCCAATGTGAGTGAGAGGGGAAAAAAAACAAAACTTTGTTGTCTTTACATTTTGGTCATTCTACCAAAAATTCTCCATTTTCACCTAGAATTTCAAGGAATTTTCATAATCACCAAGAGAGAAAAGTGATAAGGAGACTATGGAGAACAAGAAAATCACCTTGGATTCAAGAAAATGGAAGTTGGAGAAGAGAGAAAATCAAGTTAAAGTTTGAAATCAATAAGACAAGGTAAGAACATCAAGATTTCAATATATTTTTAAGTTTAATATTATTAGAAAAGCATGAAATTGATGTTAAAGTAGAGTTTTCTTATATAAGGTTTTATGTTATTAGTATGTTAGTGAAGGAAAATAAGAGGAAGTGATGGGAAATATTTTAGAGAAAAGGAAAGGAGGGTGTTATAAACTTGGTTATCAACATTTTACACTAAAACAGTTTTGGACAGCAGCAGTAGTCTAGCTTTAAAAATTAATAAAAAATTGTAGAAATTGAATTAGAGGTTAATTAAAGTATGAAATTAAATCCTATTGAGTCAAGCTTTACATAGAAAAAATGGTGTAAGCAAAAGAATTTCATATTATGAGATATATGAATTTTTGTGAGACAAGGTCAGATTGATTTTGGGTTCCCCTGTTCTGATTTTGAAAAATTATCAAAAATTGTAAAAAAATTATTAGGGGTTTAAATTTATATTTTTTAATTCTTAATGAGTATATTTTCAAGAGAAATAAACGGAAACATCATCCAAACCCTGTACTAAAAGATAATTAATTTTTAGTAAAGAAAGGTCAAAGTTGTCAAGCAGTAGAACAAGGACAAATTTGAAGAATTTATTGTACTTATTGGCTAAATTATAAATTCTGAAATTTTCAGTAGTTACTTCGGCAACAAATGTGACATCCTGATGCCTTGACTTGGCGATCGAGTCAGGTATGGAGGTGTTATAGAAATTGCAAAATTTCTCGCCAGGAATGTTGAGGTACTAATGGGAAGATGCAGTTAGATTTTGGAATTCAAAGAAAGGAGAGGTATTACATACTTCCAAACTCTTATAATTATTTCGATTTATAGTATTTACTATATATGTAATAATAATTTCATAATGTAAGATCGTGAGCGAGTTGGAACTACAAGTAGGCAAAAACAAAAATTCACGCACACAACTGGGTCGAAAAGTTTTGCTTGTGTAGCTGATGACTAGGTATTTTGAATTTATTAATTGTCTCGAATATTAATTACTTTCTACTAAATAATATTTTTCCTACTATATTATGGGAACTGTAGTCTGGTTAAAAAGTTGGACACCTTCAGCTTTTTGAAATTATACATAGAAAGAAAAATGGATCTACTATGACTACTGAAGCTGCAGAAATTATGGTATAATTACTTAATAAAATTTGAATTATTTTAAATATTTATCATGTTTAATTATAATGGTTTAATTCATCATTTGTAATGCAAATAATGCCAAGTTATGTTGCATTTGTTTGATTATATATTTCATTTCTAACTCCTTGATTGATTTATTAGGAGAAACTAAAGGATAAAAGGGCGGAGTATGAAGCGATCGCTTTAAGTGATAGTTCTGTTAATCTAGACGACATTGATAACCGAATTATTAATGAAGTTTTGGGTCTTAAAAGATATGATCGGGTTCGATTTCAAGGATCGTTTGTTAACCCAACACAATATTTTGGATCCAACTCACAATAATACATGCCTTCGGCAAATCAGGCTCAAGTTGAAGTTCAGAGGTTAATAGACCAAATGACTCAGATGCAAGAGAGCACAGTTGAGCGAATTGCTCAACTTAAAATAGAGGCAACATCGAGAGAAGTAGAGGCTCAAAGAAAATATGATTAACTTAGCTACAACTTAAAGCGGAGGCAGCAGTGAGGGAAATAGAGGCAATAAGAAAATATGACGAACTCCAGCTGCAGCTTCAGAATATGATGAAAATGTTTTACTAGTCGCAGAATCCACCATCTTAGACTTTTATTTTCTTATTGTGAGAATATCTTAACAATATAACTTTTGAATATAATATATTTTTTTATTTCATTTATTAATTTAGATCATATACATATTTCTTTCGTGATAGTATCATTTAGATATGAAGTTTTTGGTTTGATTTGATGTTACAAGAAATTATGTTGAAAATTCAGGTTCTATATGAATTAAAATGGTTTAGTAAAATCTGCTAAAGTTAGTGGCGTTTTCCTACAAACGCTGCTAAAGAACATCTCCTTTAACGGCGCTTGTCATAAAAACACCACTAAAGAACATGACCTTTAACGGTGTTTGTGAGAAAAGCGCTACTAAAGATCATGTTCTTTAGCGGCGTTTTTAGTGAAAGCGCGGCTAAAGGTCATATTCTATAACGGCATTTTCCCACATAAACACCACAAAATTTAGCGGCATTTTTACGACATTTATCAAAATGCTGCAAATTGTTTTAGCGGCACTTATAAGAGACGCTATAGGGCCAAAAAAAGCCACTAAAACTTATTTTGTTGTAAGGCAACAATTTAAAAATACCTAGCAACTTAAAGATGAAAATTCCAAACAAATTGAAATTTTCATAACAATGCGGAATAACTTAATTACTTAATCCATGCTAATTGTATATATTATAATCTACTATGAAGTTAATTACACGTTTAGAGTCTAATGTTGCGTATCATTAATATAAAAATATACATTAAAATATCATAATTTTATATAGGATTACATATTATTAATAATCTATCTTAATTATATATGTTTCTTGTATATATTATAATCTACCATACAGCTTAGTTATACATTTAGGGTTTAAGATTACATCTCATTAATATAAAATGTATATTATAATAGCATAGCTATACATAGATATACATATTATTAATAATCTACCTTAATTATATAATATTAACTATATATTTTATAATCTACCATAAAATTAGTTACACATTCAATATTTTTAGTTGCATACTATAATATTAAAATTTTATATTATTATACATTTACAATTTACTTATATATAACAATTGTAACACCCCAAACCCAGCCTGGACATTATGGCCGATTCTGGGCGATGTCTGTAATAGCCTAATTTTCAGTGGTGTCGGAACAGTGATTCGAGATCACTAAATCTGACAAATGAGTAGGAAATATTATTAATTTAGTGAGTATAAGTTAAATGTGAAGTTAGGAAAAATTTTGAAATAGTGAAATGTACAAAAAATATATATATTAAAATAATTAGAATTGAAAACGAGGTATCGAGACCTCGGGAATTTTAAATCGAGCCATAAATATTTTTATAAATATTTATGGAGTGTTAATAAGTTAGTATTAAAGTTTCGTCAAGAAATTTTAAAGTACTGATAGCTAATTGAACAAAAAGGACTAAATTGTATCAAATGCAAAATTGTGGGAAATGATTAAATAGCTTAAATGATAAAAGAAAGAGGGTTTAAAAGGAAAACAGACCCAAGGTCTATTTGGGCTGGACGGCAAGAGCATGAAATCACCAAGAAAATAAGGGAAAAATTGGAAAATTGCAAAATTTACTTAATAAATTTAGGACTAAAGTGGAATTATCTAGATTTCTCTTTATTTTTCTGCATTCTCATCAGCAAAAACACCATGGAAGAGTTACCTTAAGCTGGTTTTTCATATTTTTACTGCAAGTAAGTTCAATTCTTGATTATTTCTTGAAATTTTTGTGTTTTTGTGACTTTTACAACTAGGTCCATTTGTTGTATTCATTAGTTCTTGATTCTATGAAAGAAATTGAAAGTTTCTATGAATATGTGCTGGAAGTATATGATGATTTGATATAGAATTAGAGCTTTAAATTGTTTATATGCTGATTTTATTGAAAGAATTGAATAGAAAGTGAATGTTTGGGACCTAAATTGTAAAAGAGTTTGAAGTTAGAGTTTTATGTGGAAATTCTGAATTTCAATAGTTATGAAATAACTTATAATGTCTAGGAAAAGTATTAATTGAGAAAATTAGTTTAATTGAGGGGTTAATTAAGTAAGGACTGAATTGTATGAACTGTGAAATTTGGGGTAAAATGAAAATCAACATTTTGCACTAAAACAGTTTTGGACAGTAGCAATAGTCTAACTTTGAAAAATCTCCAAAAATTGTATAAATCTAATTAGAGGATGAATAAAATATGAAATTAAAGTTTATTGACTCTAGTTTCTTACAAAAAGCGGTGTAAGCAATGGAATTGTAAATCATGAGATATAATAAGTTTTGTGAGACAATGTCAGAATGATTTCAGGTTCCCTGTTCTGACTTTGGAAAATCATCAAAATTGGAGAAAAATAATTAAGGGATTAAATTTATATTTTAAAATCATTAAAGAGTCTATTTTCAATAGAAATAGCGAGAACATCATCCGAATCTCGCATGCGATGAGGTAATTAATTCTTAGTGAAGAAGGGTCGGAACTGTCGACAGCAGAACAGGGAAACTTTAAAGAATAAACTGTACTTATTGGCTAAACCAAAATTCTGAAAATTTTATGGTAATAAGATAAGTAAGTCTAGTTTCAGGGAAAATTAGCGGATCTTAATTTAGAGTTCTGTAGCTTAAGATATAAATAACTTAGTGACTATGACGCAAATGAACAGTTTTGAATATACATAAGTAAATAGTGAAATTATTGATAATGTTACTTGTTGCATGTTATATAAATTAAGGATGTGGAATGGAGAGGAGAATGAGGAAAATATGTATGAATATTCAGCTAGCATGGCTAATTTGTATGTTTTAGGCTCATGGACTAAATTGAATAAAAGTAAAATTTTATGGGCAATTTTGTAAAAAAAATGTTAGAAATGACCAATTTGCATGAAATGGATTATTTTATTATTTAAATTACAAAATTGAATGAAATTATTAATTTAGCTCAAGATCAGGGAAAAACATGTTTTAAGGATTAAATTGAAAAGTGTTGAAATTATGAAAAATTCTGACATTTTATAGAATTCATAGGTTGTTATCAATTTGTGTGAGAATAACGACTGGAAATAAGGATTAAATTGCAATAATTTTATTTTATTTTAACCTAAGGATGAAATCATCATTAATTAAAAGTTTAAGGGTAAAATGATAATTTTGTTTAGAGCATTAGTCGAATGTATTATAACATGAAATAAATGAAAACGACGATCAAATCTCTTTATAAAGATCCGGATGACTTGAATACGAGATTTGAACGTGGAAAAGAAAAGATATCGGATTAATGAAATATCTGATAAATGAATCGGTAACTCCGGTAATGCTCCGTAACTCTATTCCGGTGACGGATTCGGGTTAGGGGCGTTACATTTATTGGTATCAGAGCTAAGGTTTAGTCGGTTCTCGGACCGAACGTAGTATATGTGAAGTCTAGAAATACATGCCATTATATAACTTGTGATAAGATAATTTAATATCTTCCAGCTCTGATGAGATTTATTTTACTTAAAGATAGAGATACTTTCCCAACCGAGCTAATTACGATAATGTTAAAAGTGATACTCAAATATGTGAGCAAAAGTAGATTATGATGAGTCGGTACTCATAAAGGTATGAATAAATGTTATATTTAAATTTATGTGTATAGTAAGTAAAATTTTAAGGTAAGTATCAATATTGAATTAAATTTATGTTAATAGGGTTGAGTAAATGAAATGAGAAAATCGAATGAATTTGATCGATTAAACTATAGAAAGTGTGAAAAAGTGGAATTATGAACAGAAATGTGAATTGTGAATTGAAATAGAGATATGATATTGAAAGCTTGAACCAAAGGTTCATGAATTGATTAAAGATAATATAGATGATATATGATGCCATTTGATGAAAGACTATTGCGAGATATGAAATTAAAGCATAATTAAAATATGACTTATATTATTACATGTTTGATGTCTATTATTTATTATAGTATTTATAATTTGAATTATGGTAATACCACTGAGTACAAACATACTCAATGTACGATTATATTACTATAATTCAAATTATTTATTATTAAATGTTAAATTTAAATTATGTATATGGTAAGAGAAGTATGAGTTAGTGATATTGAGATATTTGAAATGTGTTTATGATGAGAAGGAACTTAGAAATGTAAGAATAGAAGTTCATGATATGTATGTGACAATATACAAAATGAGATAATCAAAAGTTGAGAAATGATGAAACGTGAATGAAATGAAAGTTTATATCAGATAATCTTAGGGCCTTAGCCTATATCAGATATAGCATGCATAACAGATCAGAATAACAGAAACATGGCCACCAACCCTGCACACCAACTTCGTCCAACCCAACACACCATATGGGGATAAAATCGACCCACCCATCCCTGCACACCAAATATAGGGATAGAATCAACCCATCCAACCCTACATACCATAAAGTACCATAATGCGGCACATATAAAAAATATGTAGCTTAGCCTCCAGATAACAGGCTTATTAAGCCTTTTAGAAACTTCCTTCACTTTATCAAACCCACCCCGATGCAATGCATCATACAATATGGCATGCTATAATGCATATAAACAATTCATACATTTATTTCAGAACAGTTCAGATATTCATGCTAGGTATAACATGCTAACACATACATCACAGTATCATATCACAGACTAGGGATCTAAGTAAAACTTACCGACCCTATGATAGGTCACAGTTGATTTGGGTGACAGAACATTTCAAAAAAATGGGTTCACATGCCCATGTGGCCTGCTCGTGTGGATCCACATGCCCGTGTGGCCCACATAGCCCAATTGACAGAGCCCGTGTCTCGCACACGGCCTCACCAGCTATCATATGACCGTGTTCATTATGCCCGTGTCGCGCGCCCACGGCCTAGTTCGTCAACCACACTCCTGTGTACTGCACACACGGCCTACCACACGGGTGACCACACGCCCGTATGACGTTGACAGAATGCTTCCCAGCTTTCATTGAATCTCATTTTTTGTGTATTTAGAGTACACACCTGGCTTCGATTGAAGCTAAACTACACCCCAAGCACTCTAGAACCTAAATATTGTCAATTCAATACCACAATCAGTCTTACTTTGCAACAAATCAAAATTTCGAAACCAAAATACTCATCCCAAAAACGATGAACACTTACCGCAGGACTTCAAATTGATTCACTACGAAGTGGTACGAAGACAGCCCTAATTCTTGTTACATGCCGTTGTCAAAAACATCAAGATAACCCCCGTTAGAGTTCTAGAAAACCCATCTTACAAAATACCACAATTTCACTTATCGATACCGCATAAAGAATTGCTACAGGAGACAGGGAGAAGGTACAATTTCAGTAAAAGTAGAAGCAGAATTGGAAAGAAATGAGATGGGGAAATTTCTGCAGGGAGAAGGGAGGTAAAATTCGGCATGAGCAAGAAAAAAAAACTAAAAAGATATCAGCCAAAAATCTGATAACCCCCAACCCATTCCCCTTAATTCTTTTTTCCAACTCCCCACTACTCAGACTTCCGGTAAAACACAAACTTTTAGCTGAAATTTGCAGCAAAAATAATACCTTTGTTTAGACTCGAACCCAAGACCTCCCTCACACCAACACTCCACCTATCCACCAGACCAACAGACCCATTCTTGCATATTTTAGTAAACAAATACTTATAAGCCTAATAACCAAAGACAATGCCTTATTCAAATAAAAACCAAATTTTTTCTCAAGCTAAGGCTTGAACTTAGGACCTCTCACACAGACCTAGAACACTTAACCATTGAAGCAGATACACAATTGTGTCATATTCTAACCAAATTTTGGGGCATTACAACTCTACCCCTGATTAGAATAGGTGAGGATATTGTTGTCGTATCGAATCCTTTGGCTCCCAAGTCGCCTCCTCAGTGCTATGATTTCGCCACAACACCTTCACTAAAGGGATAGATTTCCTACGCAGAACCTTAACGTCGCGATCTAGGATCTAAACCGGCTCCTCCTCAAATATTAGATCTGGTCTAACCTCAATCTCCTCCATAGGCACAATGTGTGTGGGAGTAGAGCGATAGTGTCTCAATGTCAAAACGTGAAACATATCATGAATACGATCTAACTCCGGAGGTAGCTCCAAGTGATATGAGACTAGCCCTATTCACTTTATAATCCAATACGACCAAATAAACCGAGGGCTCAACTTACCCTTGCAACCGAACCTCAAAATCTTCTTCTAATGCGAGACTCTAAGGAAAATCATATCCCCCACAGAATACTCGATGCCATTCCTCTTCAAATCAGCATAGGACTTATGTCTATCAGAAGCCGCTTTCAGTTGATCTCGAATCAAGTGAACTTTATCCTCAATCTCATATACGAACTTTGGACCCAGAACACGTCGCTCACCCAACTCAGTCCAACATAAGGGAGTGCGAAACTTACAACCATACAGTGCCTCGTAAGTTGCCATCTATATACTAGACTGGTATCTGTTATTGTAAGCGAACACTACTAATGGCAAGTACTCCTCCCAACGGCCTCGAAAATCTATCACACAACTCCTCAACATGTCCTCCAATATCTGAATCACCCTCTCTGACTGACCATTTTTCTGAGGATAAAAAGCAGTACTGAAGTCTAACCTTGATCCCAGAGCCTTATGAAGCTTCTACCAGAATCAAGACGTAAAATGAGGATTCCTATCAGAAATGATTGAGACAGGTACCCCATGTAACCTCACTATCTCAGAAAAGTACAGCTTGCCCAACTTCTGTAGGGAGAAGTCTATCCTAACAACAATGAAATGTGCAGTCTTGGTCAATTGATCCACGATAACCCAAACAGAATCCTTCTTAGTGGGTGTTAGAGGCAACTCACTAACGAAGTCCATTGTTACTCGCTCTCATTTCCACATCGGTAACTTAATTGGCTGCAGCAAACCTGAAGGTAACTGATGTTTAGCCTTAACATGCTGACAAGTCAAACAACGAACAACAAAATCGGTAACTTCACGTTTCAACCCTGGCCACCAGTACAACTCTTTGAGATCTCAGTACATCTTATTCCCACTAGGATGCACAGTATAAGGGCTACTATATGCTTCCCTCAGAATCAACTGTCGTAACTCATCATCATTTGGTACACAGATCCATCCGCGAAAACACAATACCCCATCATCATTAACCCCAAAATTTGTAATAACCCCATTCTCAATCTGACGTAACCTCAACTCAAGAGACTTAACTTCCTACTATTTATCCCTGATCTGATCAATCCATGTCAGTTTTAGTTGCAACTCAGCCAATAAATCGCCATAATTGAATAGACTGAGTCAAGCGAACATAGCTCTCAAATCAGTCATAGCTCTACGAATTAACGTATCGGCCACCACATTGGCCTTACCAGGATGATACTCAATACTGCAATCATAATCCTTAAGCAGTTCAACCCATTGATTCTGCCTAAGATTTAACTCCTTCTGAGTAAGGAGATATTTGAGGCTCTTGTGATCAATTTAAATGGTACAGTTCTCACCGTACAAATAGTGCCTCCAGATCTTAAAAGCAAAGTCTACTGTTACCAATTCCAAATCGTGCGTTAAATAATTAGCCTAATGAGTCTTGAGCTGACGAGATGCATAAGCAACAACTTTACCATCTTGCATTAGAACACAACACAAACCCACATGCGATGCATCACTGTAAACCACGAAGTCTTTATCGAGTTCAGGCTGAATCAGAACAAATGCCAGAGTAAACAAGGTCTTGAGCTTCTCAAAGCTCTCCTACTGTGCATCAGTCCAAACAAAAGGGACTTCCTTACACAGCAACTTAGTCATCGGAGCTGCGATCAAAGAGAACCCTTCTACGAAATATCGATAATATCTTGCCAGCCCTAGAAAGCTGCGGATTTCAGACACACTCTTCGGATGTTTCCAATCCAACACAGCCTCAATCTTACAAGGATCCACTCGAACCCCCTTAGCAGAAACTACATGTCCCAGAAATGTCACTTCCCGAAGTTAGAACTCACACTTGCTGAACTTTGCATACAACTATTTCTCACAAAGAATCTACAGAACCACTCTTAAATGCTCATCGTGCTGATCCTCAATCTTAGAATACACCAAGATTTCGTCGATGAATACCACCACGAACTTATCTAAATAAGGCTAGAACACACGGTTCATCAAGTCGATGAATGTTGCTGGTGCATTAGTCAACTGAAAGGGTATAACTAGGAACTCATAATGTCCATACCGAGTCCTAAATGCCTTCTTATGCACGTCGGCCTCCTTTACCCTCAACTGATGGTAACTCGATCGCAGATCAATCTTAGAAAACATTGACACCCCTTTGAACTGATCAAATAAGTCGTCTATCCTTGGAAGTGGGTATTTATTCTTGATCGTCAACTTGTTCAACTGATGGTAGTCGGCACACATCCTTATAGTACCGTCCTTCTTATTAACAAATAGAACAAGTGCTCCCCACGGAGACACACTGAACGAAAAAACCCACGATCTAACAGTTTCTATATTTGAGCCTTAAGTTTCGTCAACTCTTTCGGTGTCATTCGATAAGGGCCAATAGACACCGGTGCTGTACCTAGAATTAACTCGATACCAAATTCTACCTCTCAACTCGGAGGAAATCCCAATAGTTCCTCAAGAAAAACATCTAGAAAGTTCCTAACAGTTTAGATGTCTTTAACCAAATAGTCCACAGAATCAGCAACACTGATGTAAGCCAAAAATGCCTCACACCCCTTCTTTACTAGCTTCTCTGCCCTCAATGCAAATATCACATTAGTCAAATAGTCTCGGCGTTTCTTAATTACGACCACCTCATTATCACCCTTGGTCCTCAAAACAACCCTTTTTCGTCACACAATCTAGACTCACTCGATGTTTAACCAGTCAATCTATGCCCAAAATCAAATCGAACTCCCCAAATGGATGCTCCACCAGATCAGCCAGAAATACAGTCCCTTGGACCTCTAAGGGAACATCTCTAAATAGTTTACTAACTCTAATAGGCTGCCCAACGGACTCACCACTGATATCTCACTAAAAGTGCTCTCAAACAGTAACCCCAAGGTCTCAGACACCGTACTAGCTACGTAAGAGTGTGTAGATTCTATGTTTATCAATGCAAAGTAAGGTACATTAAATATTAAAAATGTACTCGTGATGACGTCCAGAGCATCTTGGTCCTCAGACGACGTGCAGCATAAACCAAAGTAGGCTACCTCGCATCATCAGTCCAACACCTCTGCTCAGTACTCTCTGTCCTCGACCCATGCCGTTACCACCCTTAGCTTGACCACGTCCCCTAGATGACTGCTGAACTACCCTCAGCTGTTGTGTATTACCAGAACCCGCAACTTGCATCTGATAAGTCCTCAGCGGACAATCTCTGACACAATGCTCAGTCGACCCATATCTCAGACATGCCCCAGTAGTCCTCCAACACTCACCAAGATGGCGTCTACCACAGTGCCCACACAACGCCACCCCCGTAGGTGCAACAATAGGCCCAACTCTCACGGGCCCATCAGACCTGGCCTTTTTCCTAGGCCTCATCCTAGAATTCGAAAGCTTTGCATCCCTCTTAGCTTTCCCTCTGTCTCGATTTTGGCGCTCAGCGTGCTTTACTTCATCAGCAATCTCAGCCTTCTCGACCAACATAGCAAACTCACGCTCCCTCTACGGAGTTATCAGCACCTTTAAGTTATCCCTAAGGCCATCCTCAAAATAGGCACATCACTCATACTCAATCGCCACTATGCCTCGCACATAACATCTCAACCTCAAAAACTCGACCTCATATTTAGCCACTGAACTATCTCCCTAGGTAAGATTTAGGAACTCACGCCTCCTACCGTCGATATAATTGGCCCCCACAAATTTGCTCTGGAAAGCCATCTTAAACAGATCTCATGTTAACAAATTAGGCTGAAAGCCCTCCTTAATCGTTAACCACCACTGATACGCTTCATCGCGAAGCAGTGAAACAGCTTCCTTGAGCTTCTACTCCGCAAAAAAATCCAGATCATCCATAATGCGTTCCATGGCCTCCATCCAATACCCAACCACATTAGGAGCAACTCCAGCGATGCCCCTAAATAACTTTACCCTATTGGATCGAAGTCATTTCGTAACCTAACCACGGCCCCCAGAACCAGTGTTTTGCACAGTGACCCTCTCTAGAATCCGTAACATGGCTTGGGACAGTGCATCATCCCCAGCCGCACGATCATGAGACCCAAACCCAATCTCCATCGCAGGTGATACCGGCGTCTCACTAGTATCTAGATTCGGAATCGTATCAGATGATAAGGACTTAGCTTGAGCCTCTCTACGGCATCTACCTCGGCTTCTAGTACCCAGTCCACGAGTACCACATAAGCTCATTATAATTTTAAATTAATCTTTATTAACAATTTTATGCAAATCAGTTTACAATTTCTATATTTATTAACAAATATTTTATGCAGTAAGGTTATCAGAGTATTCAGAGTTTGTTATCGCAAATCGCAGTTTACTATAGTTTTCAGTCTATACTACCTAAAGTGTTTTAATATAGTTTATTACCCACCGTAGTTTCATAGCATGCTAGCAGTATTTTCAGACAGATCCAAACAGAATTTCAATATGTTCTAAGCATGCTTCCAAACAATTCTAAATAGAATTTTAGAAACTTACAGAATCGGCGCTGAAAACTCGGTGTACAACAGTTTATCAAAAATTTCTCAAATCCTTTTATAAATTATTTCCCAAAACCATTCTTTTACAACCCAAATCCACACCCGAATTTTGTAAACCTGGCTCTGATACCACTAAATGTAACAACCCAAACTCGGCCTAGACATTATGGCCGGTTCTAGCGATGTCACATGAGAGTGTTTTAAAAACCATTTCGAATCAGAAAAACCGTTCAATTTGTTATCTTTTTCCTAGTCAAAATTCATGTAACAGTCGAATTATTTGAAAACATTTCTTTATCACGGAAGCTTTTGAAACCAATTTATTATTTATTTCGAAAACTCTTAGTTTATTTTAGGAAAACCACACTTTGGCATTGTAGCTTATAAAAGATGCTCGCAGTCCAAAAAACCAAATTAAAACCAAAAGTCCAAGTCTAAAAATACATCAAAATATTTCCAAAATAATGAATAAGACAAAAGTAGTAAGTTTATAAACCATAATGTATGTCAGCGTGGTCACGGTCGAGTCCTCCACTGCACCGATCTGCCTACTGTTGGGGATTACCTGAACAGATAAAACAAATAAGGGTGAGTTTTCAGAACTCAGCAGTATATCCTACAGTTCAAAGATGCATACGCATGATAACACAATACAGTCATAACTCGAGCCTAAACCCTTTTACAGAATCGGTATAGGCCTTGGCCCACTCAGAAACGGAATCAAATACAACCTTAGGGCTTTAGCCCATCTGAGATATAGCATGCATAACAGATCAGAATAACAGAAACATACTCACTAACCCTGCACACCAACTCCGTCCAACCCAACATACCATGTGGGGATAAAATCGACCCACCCATCCCTGCACACCAAATATGGGGATAGAATTAACCTATCTAACCCGACACACCATAGAGTACCATAATACGACACATATAAAAAATATGCAGCTTAGCTGCCAGATAACAGGCTTATTAAGCCTTTCAGAAACTTCTTTCACTTCATCAAACCCACTCCGATGTAATGCATCATACAATATGGCATGCTATAATGCTGATAAACAGTTCATACATTTATTTCAGAATAGTTCAGATATTCATGCTAGGTATAACATGCTAACACATACATTACAGTATCATATCACAAATTAGGGATCTAAGTAAAACTTACCGACCCTATGACAGGTCACAGTCGACTTAGGCGACCCGTGCAACCTTACAGAATATTTCAAAATATTGGACTCACACGCCTATCATGCCCGTATGGCCCACATGGCCCAAATTGGCCTTGGCTGTGTGGTTTACATGACCTAGCCTAAATTCCCACACGCCCATGTGGTTCACCCGTGTGAGCCCACACGGCCCAATTGGCCGAGCTCGTGTCTCGCACATGGCCTCACCAGCCATCACACTATCATGTCCATCGCACCCGTGTCGTGCACGCACAGCCTGGTTCGTCGACCACACGCCCGTGTGGTGCACACACGACCTACCACACGGGTGACCACACGCCCGTGTGGCGTCGACAGAATGCTTCTCGGCTTTCGTCGAATCTCGTATTTGGTGTATTTGGACTACACACTTGATTTCGATTGAAGCTAAACCACACCCCAAGCACTCCAAAACCTAAATATTGTCAATCCAACACCACAATCAGTTTTACCTTGTAACAAATCGAAATCCCGAAACCAAAATACTCATCCCTGAAACGATGAACAGTTACCGTAGGACTTCGAGTCGATTCAATACGAAGTGGTATGAAGACAGCCCTAATTCTCGTTACGTGTCACTGTCAAAAACGTCAATATAACCCCCGTTAGAGTTTTAGAAAACCCATCTTACAAAATATCACAATTTCACTTACCGATACCGCACAAAGAATCGCCACAGGAGACGGGGAGAAGGTACAATTTCAGTAAAAGTAGAAGCAAAATTGGAAACAAATGAGATAGGGAAATTTTCGCAGGGAGGGGAGAGGTAAAATTCGGCAGGAGCAAGAAAAGAAAACTGAAAAGATATCAGCCAAAAATCTGATAACCCCCAACCCATTCCCCTTAATTCTCTTTACCAACTCCCTATCACTCAGACTTCCGGTAAAACACAAACTCTTAGCCAAAATTTGCAGTAAAAAATAATAATTCCGTTTAAACTCAAACCCAAGACCTCCCTCACACCAACACTCCACCTATCCACCAGACCAGCAGACCCATTCTTGCATATTTTAGTAAACAAATACTTAGAAGCCTAATAACCAAAAACAAGGCCTTATTCAAATAAAAACTAAAATTTTTCCCAAACTAAAGCTTGAACTTAAGACCTCTCACACAAATCCATAACACTTAACCACTAAAACAAATACACACTTATATCATATTCTAACAGAACCAGAAATATAAATTTTGAGGCGTTACAACAATTGATATATTATACGCAGTTAACGTATATGTATACTTACCAACAACAACAATTTTGATCATTATCCTTCAATGGTGGACCCTAAGCCACTACTTACCAACTACAACAATAACGTGCTTAATTACAAGTCACCTTAACATCGAGGTTTCTGTGGTGTACGGACACCAATGCTTTGCAATAAGTGGCCATACGTGGTCCCTTTACAACAGGGCTAACCTCAGACATCAGCTTAATTGTTGAAAAATGCAAATCTCAACTACATGTGCTGTTTGTCTATTTGAAAATTTAAGAGCAACTTGTTACCTATATCAGCAGTGGCAGGTCACCCAGCATTAGTTTGGGTCCTTGTCTTATAACGACCATTTTTATATTTTGTTTCAAAAAAAATTGGGAAGGAAAAAAATCCAATGGTTTTTGTATGTTAATGGATAAAAACGTGTCTGAAATTGTTATCAATATAACACAAGGGAGATATTTGTAGCTTGGTTAAACTGGTTAAATACTTATTACCACGATGACAAGTACTAGAGATCAGGTTTTATTGACAATTATATTTAATGAATAATATGTAAGTATTACTTTCAATTCTTTATGAAGGGTCTAAATTTTTTATGACCGAAAAAAGAAAGATATTTTGGTAACTCCTAGAAAAATCAGATACTACTTTTTTATATTTTAACAACAGATGTGTAGATTGAATGAAAACTCAACATTCATGGAAGTATATAAAAAAATAACTTTATGTGGGTGGGTGAAGGTCATAGAAGCTAATTAAATGCATAATTGGCAAAGCATATATTATGAACATAATATCTCAAACAAACAATGGTGATAAACTTTGTTTTAGAAAAAAAAATGACAAGTTTGATATTAAATATAAAAAACCAATAAAATGAGCATTCAAAATCATGTTACCAAATACAAAAGGATATCATTCTCTTTATAATTTCTCCAATGGCATATAATCCATGCCTATATTTGGTAAGAAAAGATACCGCAATCTTAACTTGAACGTAAAGTATTGCCAACATTGTCGCTGTAATTTTGATAATTAATTTGCTTGAATTCAAGTACTATTTTTTGGATTTATATTTTATCCAAAGACTGTCTATACTTATAGGTATTGTTAATTAATTAAATAATTATACATAATATATTTTTAAAATTAAATTCACAATATCATCATCTGATTCACTGATAATGCATAAAATTATACACAATGAGTGCATCAAATATTAAACTTTCTTACTAGCTAATTTTTTCCTTCCTCTATAACGAGGGACGTAAATACGAGCCCACAAATGCTTTCTGTTGACCAAGAATTTGGCTTTGGATTGCCCATTCAAAACCATGGGTATCACCAATGAAGTAGTGAAAACAATACGTCCGAACTGAGGTTCTTGTCCTGGATGACTAGTGTGTTCAATCACAACATCTTGCACCACTTCTCCCCAATTCCTGCAATGCAAAACCCAACATCAGTAACTACTTCACATTCACTTAAACCATATATGTATGTATGTATGTATGTATGTGGTTTAATTACGTACGAGGTAAAGAAGTGAAAGATTTCTTCCCTGCTTAAAGGGTGGCCTTTAGAGAATGTTATGAACATTGTTCTCGTATCTTCCGGCGTTTGGCCCGGTCGAAACTCATTGGCACCGGGATTCAAATTCGACACCTTCGTTGACTCGATATATTGATTCAGTTCCAGGCTTGGGTTCAAACTCGATTCACCAATGACCTGTGAAGTAGTAGAACCTTCTCCGAGGGGTCTAGCCGCTGGCTTCAAACCAGATTCATCAACTTCAATAGCAGCATTTTCGCCAAATATTTTGTCACAAACAGTGTCCATGATGTGAACGTAACGCTTGTACATAAACTCCCGATTGTAATAAAAGAACCTGAAATTCATTGGTTCGTCGAAAAGACCAAGGAAAACAGGAGTTTCATATGATTCATCGATTGGTGATGAAGCATTGGGCTGAATGAACTGTAAGCATTGCAGTGCCTCCTCGAAGAAAGCATCGATGGTGTCATCGTCATAAGAATGGATGATTCGAATGAGTTCATGGTAACCAATTTCTTCTAGCATGAGCCAAAGTGTCATTGCTGACTTAACCTGTTGCGAGTTTTTGCCCATTGAGATCACCATTCTATTGAAAAGGACTCTTTCAAGAGTGTAGAAAAGTAACAGGTCTACTAAAGTGCCTATTCCAGGCATGGTCCTATTATGGAGCGGGAAACAAGATTACAAGAAAAGTTAAACAGGGAAAACCAAACTGTTGCTGAAGAGTATTGTAGATTTTTTTTCTTTGTATTTTAGATTTGATTTATGTTATTAAATAAATAGGAATTGAAGGGGCTTGGAGAAGTAAATTTGACGCATTGGGAGTGAGGAATTAATTTGCGACTCCTTGGTTAAAGAAAATGCATTTACACTTCTGGTTAATTATTGCTGAAATGGAAATCTAGCTGAAAAATTCATGAACATCCAACCTTAAACATAATGAATTGGAAAATATAATTTACTAGATTATTCTTGCAATATCAAATTGAGATGGTAAAATTTACAGTCTCCTATAAAAGAAAATTCATTGATAAAATTAATATAAGTTAACTCATTATAAGAACTCAATTAAGAATTTAGAAGTATATTTATATTGAAATAAACAAGACGATAAATATTGAGTGCAATAATAAGACATAATGTAGTTTTAGTATAAGAATTCAAGTTTGAGTCTAAAGATAATATTGTTGAAAGAGGCAACCACAAACTTTAAAAGGAGTCTTTCATAAACTACAAAACAGACATGAAAGATGACTTAATTATAATAAAATAGAATTATAATCTTTTCTATTCCTATCATAATAAAATTATTTTTTTTTTTTTATAATTGAGGTAGTGGTGGGGTTGCTAGGAATTGAATCTAAACTCTCATGCCACAATATAAATGCTCTAGCCATTAAGCCAAGAGGTTGTTAACTAATAAAATTATATTTAATACATTGATAGTGTATAGTTTTATGAGATTATATTTGATATACCGGCAATGCATAAATTCTATGCACCATTAATTAACTACAAATTGCCAAACAAAATAAATAATATTGAAGCAATTTTTAATATATACTTAAAAATTTATTTAAAAATTAATCTTAATTTTCCTTCTATAATTTTCTCTTCTCTCTTCCAAAATTGATAAAGTTTTACCATTCACTCAAATCTTAAAAACTTTATTAAAATATTAGATCATCTTTGTGCTACTCAAGATAAGCAAAAACCATCCCATCCCAAAATTGGAATGGTTTGAGTGTCAAAGTGTAAGCGATCAGCTTCAACTCACCACTACTTTCGTATATTGGGCAGGTTTTAGTAGAAATCTTCCATTCCTTTCCCTCTAGCTTGGGAGATAAGATTGAGGTTTCAGAATTTAGTAGACAGTAAAACTTTATCCATACACAACAAAGGGGAGAAGAAAATTATAAAAGAAAATTAAGAATAATTTTTAATTATGTTTAAATAATTTTTCAAGTATTTATTAAAATGTCCTTTTTATTTTGGTCACTAATGAGATTACAACTTATAATTAGCTAATGATGCATACAACTTATACCAGTGCATGAAATATAATCCCTAGTTTTATACATCATCAGTCAATTATATGATGCCATATTATTATTATTATTATTATTATTATTTAGTTCAAAAAAAATTTCTTGACCTAATAAAAAAAGTATTTATATTGTGACATAAGAATTTGGGTTCAATCCTTACCTCTAAGGACAGAACTATTCCAAATTACAAAGCAATATCTCTTGGAATTTAAATCTTGTTGAATATAGCAGTCAACTTCCTTAGGAGATGTCTCAAACTCGTGCAATCCCATAGAGTAGTTATGCATCAGTCTCGCCATGACATTAGCCACCAAATTTGATCTCTTAGGGTATGGCTTATAACAATTCGGCAAGGTCTATTGCAAAACACCATTACAAGCTTGAATTGCCAGGGGACAATCAGAGTTGACTATTACATACCGCCATCCTGTAGACCAAAGCAGCATCATCCCATCATAAATAAAAAGGCATCCAAAATGGTTATGTTCCTAGACAGAGCCAATGACACCTTGCTTCTGGTCCATATCTTTAATGTTCCTAGCCCAACACCGAGCTGTGCGCACCACTACCTCCGGATTAGCAGGCTTGTTGTCGAATACAGATTGATTCATATGCTTCCATACTTTTCAAACAGTAAGACCAAAGTCATCCAAAAAAAAACAGTAAAACCAAAGAGGGTGGGCCAATAAGGCTTGTATGATTCTGCCTGTAAAGGATATTTTGGGTGGGGAAGGCTCTGTATGAATTGTTTGGATGAAAGCATATGTTTTGAAGGATCTCGTTGCGTGAATGCTATGGTTGGATTTTGAAGAATATAAATGAGGCTTTAAGGGAAAAGTACTAATAGGGTGGATTATGTAAATCTACAACAACTCCTGTATTCTTTAAGCTGTAGATAGTTTTTTTACTTTTGTAGCAGATTTTTCTGCTTCTTGGGAATTTATAAAATAAAATGATAGTTAGTGGAAGCTACCTATTCGAAAGTTGCTTTTGGATAACAGTGAAATAACAATTACTTAAGGTCATTACTCATATGAGTGAATAATATATCCTTAATTTAATCAGCCATACCTAACCACTGAACCTGACATATATTTACCTCTTTCAGTTGGTCAATCATGGTGCTCGAATGGTGTTTTCTTAGAGTCATGCACTACGAATCTGTTGCTTCAATATTGGCCGAATGTACTCTTGGTAACCATCTGCCACAATACTATCATCCAAAGGATCTTTCCATGCTCCCTCGTTCAGTTTCTGATACACGAAATCATGGCATCCCAAATTGTTAAACCCAAAAATATTATAACTAATTAATTAAGAGTTTATGATACACGGAAAATTTATTGATGCTATGAAAGTAAGTCACTTTTAAGTCATTTAACACATTGTAGAATATATCCTTAATCTAGTTGCATCAACATAAAAGAGAGAACATTTGTGTTTATTAACAAGTTTCAACAATTTTTTAAACAAATTATATCATCTAATATCAAATTTTGAAGACCCTTCAATCTAAACTCTAAATTTCTCCAAATCCATTTCCATATTTCAAGATCAAGTTTTGATAAACTCTTGAAGCCACTAGCATCCATCCAAAATTAAGTCTAAGTTTCATCAAAGAAAAAAATCATAGCACTTATCTAGAAATTATAACTCATAATTTCATAAATAAAATTATTTGATTTATTTCAATTATTTCAAATTTGCTCAAAATTTTGTATTATGCAACTGATTATATGTCGTGTTTAACTTTTTACATGTCTTGCATATATGGTATTTTAAAATTTTTTAAAAAATTTAAGGATTTATGAGCCTAAAACTATTTTTTAAAAAAATCATTATTATCTATGAGTTTCTATTTTTTAATTATTATAAATTTATATAAATTTTACACATTATTGTGTTGACTGTATAGCTTAATTCATTTTGTATTTTATATAATTGTTTTAAAAAAATTCATATTGTGTTGACTTTATAGCTTAATTCATTTTATATTTTATATAGTTTATCATAATGATTAGATTTTAGTTGCAAACTATTTTTTGAGATATTAAAAATAAAAAATTTAATTTATCAAAATGATCATTTAGAGAACCAATTTATTTTATTTTTAAATGATATGTTTGGTATAATATCAAAAATCATAATTACCATAAAATAAAATCATATTCAAACAATTAAGAAAACTAAAAAATTATTTTATTATAATATTAAATTCTATATTCAATACGTTGATCCTTCCTAAGAAATCTATTTAGGTTTCATATTAAAATTTACTATTAAATAAAAATTTTAAAATCCATAGGAAAACGGAGGATGTTTCTATTATACAGTTTAAATATTCATCACCTAATCTTTAGAGTGGACAATTCAATAAATATCTTGTTAAAATGTAGTATCCTTTAGAATGGACAATCCAATAAATATTTTGTTAAAATGTAGTATCATAAATCTTTTATATATAATTAAAGGTGATATATATATATATATATATGGTGAAAATAAAACAAAACAAACAGTTTACGTAGTCTTAAATTTTAGGCTTAATGATAAATTTGACTATTGACATTTTCATGTTTTGTTAAAATGGCCTTAATTGTATTTTTGAGCCTTTTTTGGCCATCAACTTTTATTTTTTTTTTAAGTTGAAAAAAAAATAATTTGAAAAAATAAAAATAAAAGTTAATGGCCAAAAAAACTCAAAAATATAATTAGCGTTATTTTGACAAAATATGAAAATATTAGTGGCCAAATTTATCATTATGCCTAAATTTAAACACCTAAAGGAGGCTATTCAAATAGAAGTAAGATGTGTTCATTACTATGATCCATTTTTGCTAATAAATCTGCAACTTTATTTTCTTTTCTGGGTACATGTTGGATATGTCAATGTACTGTTTTTTCTAACAGCTGATGAATTCACCTAACCAAGGCTGAGTTCAAGTTTCTTGAGATATTATCTTGAATAATCTGGACTGCTTCTGTGCTATTTGTACTTATCAACACTCTATCAAATATTTGCTTCAGCAGAAGAGACAAACCCTTAAAAATACCCCATAACTCAACCTCCAATATAGAACAAATTCCTAGGAACTTACTAAATCTTAAAATTAGTTTCCCTTCGTGTCACGCATAACCCCCCCTACAGCAGCTGAACCAAAGGCCACCTAAACAGCACCTTCTGTTTCTAACTGAATCCAATTACCTGCCCGTATCGGATAGCAATTCGATCCATTTCTCTTGGCCACATTCGCCTTACAAACAAAAGCATAGTGTTTAGCTCAACCATATAAGATTTTGATCACTTCGTCAACACTCCATAAGTTTCCTTGAAATACCTATAGATTTCAATTTTTCCAAATACCCCATGCAAAGGAAAAACAAATCCACCTCCCCAAACAAAGTCTGCAGCTGGTAATGCAGATTAACCACAAGCCATTTTTTAATCTAACGATTGAGTTATAGAATGCCGCATATTATCATGATGAGTATTTAATGAAAAAAAATTATTTCTTTATCGGTAAACGGCTCATCAACCTTGACGGCATTCACTCAACATGTCAACAATGGAAGTCTGTTGTGTGTTACTAACTCCCCCTTGAAATTTGAAATATACCACAACTCAACCATTTGATTTGTCGTACCATTAAATTAAGTTATTTAATCGCATTGCAAACTTTAAAAAAACTATATTTATTGATATAACTAATTTTAAATCAAGATAAATAGAAAACGATACCTTGCTTCAACCTTATGAATAAGAAGCAACTGCAGATTACATAACCATCCTTAGCTTATGAAAACAAACAAACTAAATGCAGAAGTTAGCTACTTCACCATACAACAAAATACAGAGTTCATCCTTCTCCCACTTCATATTTCATCAATTTCAATGAAAACACTTAAGTTCAAACACATTGTTAAAAGATTCAAATAATTTCTAACATACTACTACAACAACCACCTAATGCTAAGCATAGGATTAAGTTAAAACCAGAAAACCAAACTTATTGAGTTGAACCCACAAAAGAAATATATATATATATAACTAAACCCAAACCAGATAGCAAATTATTAGTCTACTACTACCACCAATATTAACCTGTACTGCTCACAAACCCTGAGCTAACCTACGACATTAATTTCAGATCAAGTTTTTATCTTAAACCGCATGGATTGGGTTCCCACTTGAATCCATGTTAGAATTACCAGATGAAGCAGGATTGGCATGAAAAGCAGACTGCCTAGATGAGCCATCAAGTTTTAATGAAAGAGATGATGAGCCGCTATCACCAATACTTTCTCCCAAACTCAACTTTGACATGCCCACCAGCTCATCAACATTGATCGGGCTCTTTGAATGTACTGCTGTTGGCTTCACCACTTCATGCGTGTCCGTCTTCGTTGGTTCTGTGTCATACCCCATCCAATATGGCAATGAATATGGAAAGAATGGTGGGAAGTAAGTAGGATATACTACTGGGTAACAGGGTTGTGAGCTCTCTGACTTTGGAGGTACAGTTTCCCCATCATTCGAGTTGTTGGAATCCATTGATTTATCTTCTTCATCCAATGTAGGTGGAATACTCAACTGGTCATTACTCTGTGTTTCAGCATGTGGATGGTTAGCAGAAAACAAATCCTGTGATGCCATTGGAGTGTCACTTGACTGCAAGAAATAAAGAAGAAAAAGATCTCTTACACAACTAGAAAAGCAGTCAAATTGGATGGATATAAAATGTATCCAGGACTGTTCGTAAGCAAATAGGTATAAACCTATACTTAAAGAACAAGCTAAGCTAGCTGTATTATATAGGAGTTTCCTTTGATACGAGTACAAAGCAAACCATTTCTTCTGAAGCAAAAATTTCACAAACAAATGAAAGAAATCTCAGTGGTATGTCCACGATCCTAGTCATATCTACATTATTAAGTTCTCAAGGTTTAAAGTAGTTGGAAGTTGAAATAGTCAACCAAAAACCATCAAGTCAATTAGTCAAATTAGTAATTCATACAAGATATGGCAACAGATGTATCATTATAGAGAAAATGGTACTAACTTCATCTGCTACGATATCAAAGAGGCTAGAACGTCTTTTTCTCCTAGAAACATTGGACTGCCTGATGAAATATTTCTGAGCATGGCTAGCCACTTGAGTAGGAGTCCTTGATATAACATAATTGCGCGAGATTCCACGCCAATCACCTTTCCCAAGCTTCTGCAGACCAAGGAGAAACATCCTATGCTCCTCTTCTGTCCAAGGAACACCTGCAAAACAAATATAACTCAGATTCAAGAATCTCAGAGGAAGTACACCCATGTTTTATCCTATTGCTTCAACGTTTCATTAACAAAGAAAAAGGCACCTAGCCATTGTCACACCACGTACTTAGACCATTATACAATGTCTTCTGGACTTCTCATTCCCCCAATGTCTATGATCAAATTTTTGAAGGATTATCGAATACTAGAACAATGTAGACGGTCACCAGGCACAAAATGAAACCCATTTTATCACCACCAAAACTCAGTGATATCACATCTGATAACCATTCTTTTGGACAAGATTTAACCCAACAAATTTCATGTTATAGCATAAATTATAATATAAAAATTACTAAAATCCATAACATCTCGATAATGAACTATGAAACCCATTTCTTGTTTTTCAGCAGCCCACCTCACTATATTCAAAAAATAAAAAATAAAAAAACAACCCCCTACTCTAACCAGAAGAATGAACTATAAATTAAGTCCAAAACTAACCAGAAATGCCATAACTTACTTTAAATCCTTAAACTTCAGAAATTTTATATTTAATCGGAAAAAAAATATTTGTAAACAAATCCAACGTGATCACTGAAAAAAATATTTGTAAACAAATCCAACGTGATCAATGTGCACAAAATAAATACATGGAAGTTTTAAGCCAAAGAAAAGACTTCAAAAGTATTTGGAAGGTTTGCTTCTGTAGCTTATATAGTCTTACACTAATCATCCACAGAATAAAAACATAAATAATAGGCAAATAAAATTAATCCATCGAAAAACTGAAACCTTTTTTCCTTTCACGACTCGAAGACGACCCGGGGACGAAATCCTCAGAAGCATAACCATCGGTGTGATCCGGACCCTCACCGGGCGAACCCGACCCGTTCCCGTTATGCGCGCCAGAATTCGACCCGGAATATTGGCTTAAGTTGCCCATACTAGCGCTCTTCCGAATCGACCCGTCAGTCAAGCGGACTCCGAAGAGTTTGACCCCTCGGTTCGGACATGTCCGAGAGTTGTGGCCGTTGTGGCTGCAATGTGAGCAGCGACGCGTCATTTTTCACGGCCGAATAGATTCGTTTGGGATCAGATCAGAATGAAAATTAAAGCGATGAATGTCAATCGGATCTTAGAGAATCCGGATCCGAACCGCATGTGGATTAGGGCTGTGGTTTTGAACCAGAAAACAATTTTCCTTTAGTTTTTCTTATCTGGCTCCTCCCCTCTGGCTGTGTTAGCAGGTGGGAGAGAGAAAGAGGGATAAACAATATCCATATCGCATGTATTTATTTATTCAATTGCAAAAGGAAATCTAATGATCTAGTGCTTCGCGGAGTTTATTGTTGGAGATTATCATATTTTATCTTTAACCGTTGATATGGTCAACAATGGTGTGCCATCATCATACGTTTGGTGTGGGGAGTTGACTTCAACAAGACTTGAGACCATTCCCATTTTTTTTCTTCTTTTAGCGATAAATAGTTTAATCCCATGTTGTCGCTCCATTTTCTAAATATAATTTTTATTATATTTTCAATTATTAATAAAAAAGTAATTTGGAAACGGTATTAATAAAAACTGTCAGAAAATAAGTGACGTATTCTTTCTTCTCAGCTTTTTTTTATTTCTTTATTTTATTTGAGAAACTATCGATTAAAAAATATAAATGAATGGTATGACACGTGTACGGCGGAGAGGTTAATTGGAAGGAAACGTAATCTTGGTCTGGGATCCAAAAACCCAAAAGGGTTGGTGAGATGTGTATGGGCCGTACGCGTGGAGATTCGCCATTTGCAAAATGGCATATTCTAGGGCATTAAAGCTTCTAGGATAAGTCATCGTCATAAATTATTTTTATCAAACAAAAAGCTTTATCCACTTTATCCAAAGCCGCGGACATTTTCTAAATACTGGCTTTTTATAATTATAGCAACATATTTAAATATATATATTCACTCCCATAAAAAAAAATTTATACTAAAATTCATTCTAAAACTGTATTTAATCATTTTAATTAATATAATTATTTAAATTAGTCATTGCAATTATAAATTCTATTAATTAAGTAACAGTGGCATTTATTTACTTATAACTAAAATTAACAACTTCTCTCCAATTAATCTAAAATATATATTTTTTAGTCTTGTTGTCCATTTCCTTGGTAACCTCTTGTCCTGTTGTGATAGCATGGGAGGTGGGCATGACCAGATGGTCGGTCAGGTGATATGAGTTAAAAAATTCGATAAAAAATAATTACAGGAGAAACTAAAAATTAAAATCAGAATAATTAAAATTTAAACTTTTAAATATAAAAAATAAATTAAAATCTAGTATATAGTCGGTGTTTTATAGATAATTGTGGAGGGTAGTGAAACAAAATGATTGTAGGTGAAGTTTTGTGGGGCCAGAATGTTAAAGGAGGGGTGATATTTGGATGGAAATAATTGTGATGAAGATACGACAAACAATTATTTATGATAAATAGATATTAATGAATGAATTATCCTTTTCTCACTCGTAAGTTTTTTATCAACTTCCTCTTGGGTTTGGGTTTAGTTGGATAATCTATCCAACTTTAGCCAGGGCTAAATTTTAATCACATTAATATAAGGACAGTGGGTAGGGACTCCACCGCTTTAAAATGCTAATTTTAATTCACATTTTAAATTTTAAGTTTATATATAATAAAATTATTTTTTTATTTTTAAAATAATGAACATGTTTCTTATCACAGTCATTACTCAAAAGTGTATTTTAGAATGGGTTAAATGTATATTTTATTTTATAAACGTGTTTTTAAAATAATTTTATATATTTTGTAATTTTAAAATAATAATATAAAATTGATAGTTTTAAAATGAAAATCAAGTAGTTTAAAAAATTTAGATTTTTTTTTATTTCTATGATATTTTTATAATTTTCAAAAAGAATCTTTATTCCTCAATAAAGCCGTCGACTTTGCTCATTTCTGCTTGGAACCATTCATCTGATTTCCCACTCCTTTTTTGTTATCCTGAATAGATCATTCATTTGTAAGTTTAATTCACTTTATTTCTGTACTTTCTTCTTTGTTTTTGCTTTAGAAATTGTGGGGCAAAATTATTTTAGTTTCATCATGTTTTCATTTTTTTTTAGTCTTTTAATATTTTTATTGAAAAAACTTAATTTTAATCAATTATTATGAACTTTAAGGGTAAAAGAAAATATAATTGGTGGAAATTTCTATGGATTTTCATATCCTTAACTTGTTTCTTTAGGGAAATATTTAAGAAAACATTTTCCTAGTTGTTATTGTTATATATTATTATGTCATGATTTTTCTTTCATTCGTTGAGGTTTGGTAAAGTATTTTATCCATTAGTATTATTTTTTATAGAATAATAATTTGAATTCAGTTAATTTTGAGTAAGTGAACACTTAATCAATAGATCAAAACTTGAGATTCATTCAAAGTGAACACTTAATCAATAGATCATAACTTGAGATTCATTCATTCATTAATATTTGATTTGATGAAATTTTTAATTTTAAAGTATCTAAAGATACTTTTCTCCAATAAAATATAAAATAACTAAAAGAAGTTTAGAATGAATCTTGATAAATATATCCTGTCCAAAACTATTTTGGACCTGAAATAATAATTTATATTTTTATTACGTTTTAATGATTTTTATATTTTTTCAAATATTATATTTTTAATGATTTTTATAAAAATTATTAATGCTGTCCATATGTCATAATGTGAGGCTACAACCTGATATTGTTTTATTAGCTACTGGTGCCACATCATCCTATTTTAATATTATAAAAAAAGAATTAAATTAGTCTTTTTACTATTAAATGAATCAGTTTAGTCATTGTATTATTAAAAAGAATTAAATAATATCAAATTTCAACAGAGTTGAACCCCATGTGATGGCGTTATGGTTAAGGTATTCATCGCTTCAAGTGTGGCTTGTGTTCGAACCGTGCTAGTCGTGTTTGTTGTTCGGGCTTTGTCTTATTCTTGTAATTCACCAAAAAAATCATTAGTGCTAACATTTACTGTTTTAAAAAATGTCATTTACCATTCAACAGAGTTATATCTTGAGAGCTTTTTATGATTCTATAGATGAAATGTTTTGTTTGGAGTCGAATCATAAATGAAAAAAAATGATTTCCATGTCATTTTTTAAACAATAAATGTATTTTTGTTTTAATTTGACATTACCTGATTCTTTTTAATAATATATATCATATTGTTTTACTACATATATGAAAAAAAAAAAAAAGGCTAAATGAGGCTTATAGGCCTTTTTTTAATTAGAATTTTACGCTGGTTTTAAATTTAATTAGGGATATAGGTCAATTTTACTAGAAAGCATGTGTCCAGTTGGATGAGCTTTTTGGAAAATGCAACCAATTAGGCGTGCTTTCCATAAAGCTCGTCTAGTTAGATACACTTTTCAATTCTCTCTCCTGGGGTTAGGGTTTTTATTTTATTAGAGTTAGGGTTTTTATTTTAAGGGTTTTGAGTAATTTGAAAGTGTTCAGGGTTTTTGATGAAAATTTTTAAGTAGTTTTGAGGGGTCGGGAATGTGATAACGCGTCTTAATACACATACATTTCATATGTCATGGTGGGATAGGACTATGACCTTAGAAACCTATTGTGGGGAAAGGAGATGTGATAACACATCTTAATACACATACATTTCATATGTCATGGTGGGATAGGACCATGACCTTAGAAACCCATTGTGGGGAAATCTGGTTTAGGGGTAATAATGCTTGATACAATCAAGGGTCGAAGTGAACGTAAAGGTCCTAGTCAGCAGTCGTGATACGATCACGAGTTCAAGTATAATCGGGGGGCAGGTGACAATCGTTACACGATCAGGAGTTCAAGCTTTTTGGATACCCGCAAACAATGCCTTATATATACCATACATAAGATTAAAGTCATATTCATACGACAAAACTCTAAGACTTCTAGTGTAATCAACGTAAATTTTTTCTCTATTTCCAAGCAACCATTATCTCTAACCTTTTATTCTTGTTTGAAAGCCGACACTGAAGTTAACACAAGAGAGCTCTCAGAAGGAGAGTGAATGTTTCGGCACAGTAGAGATCAAACTCGAGTCAGCGCAATAGTGGTTGTAGTTATTAATAGGTTGTGTAATAACAACAACCATCATTGCTATGAAAGAAGTATCACTTTTACTGCATTGTAACAGTCGTTCCTCACCTGAGAGTTCTATTGTATCCACGACAGTGCCAGCCTTCGAACAAGAATAAAGTTTAAAGGTACCAGTTGCCTGAAAATAGAAAAAAAATTACACCTATTATAACTAGAAGCCCCAGACTTTTTCCGTATCAATATGCCCTCAAACTTTTGTATGTTATTTATAAGACATCATTTTTAGGTATTCGAAAAGATTGAGCTCGTGGCCACATAACAATCGTCAACTGGCTCCCCTGTTATACCCCGATTCATTACCGCATAATGATCGTCGATTGAGACCTTCACGTTGACTTCCATCGTTGACCGTACAAAGCAAAGTCACCCCGTAACTGACTTCCCTAGGATAAACTTCAGAGGCAATGATCCTATCTTGGTATGATATATAAAATTTGTGCGGCCTGGAGCGATATCGCATCACCGACGACTCAAGAATACCTCGAACATAAACAAAATGTCCTTCACCGCTGGAATTTTTAACACCAGGAAATGATTTATAGTGGAGAAATAGAAATGATTGGAGAGAAATTATATGAGTGAGGGATGATGAAGCTTGGCATGTAATGGTCAATTTATAAGCGCATGGAAGTGTCTGTTTGGAAAGGAAAACCTTCAAAAGAACGCTAGAACATATTCTAAACGTGTTGAAATGTTTAATTCGTCCAAAATATTCAAAACGTCAGGTTTTTTAGCTTGGGGAATAATAAACTCATCACAGATCGTATCTTCAGGATCGACACCATCATCATCTTCCTCCGTGGTTGATTTTTACATTGTCCTCACCTATTATTGTCTATCCACCACTCCCTCATCCACCAGTTGTGGCAATAGGCCACCCCTGTAAAATGGTGATGTACGTAGTATTTGGGTCACTATAGGTGTGAAACCATAAGGTACCCCAAATCTCAAGTACGATAGAAAAATACCAGGCATCGATATTGCCATTGACTACTGTATGGGCGTTTGCATTGGTGGTGGCGGGTACTGTAACAGCTTGTTTTCGATCAAATCAGAACAGTGGTTTCGGGACAACAAATACAAAGTCAAATTTATTATTTTATTATTATTTTGTTTGCAGTATGATATTATGTTGGTGTGAAAATTTTGTTAAGAAATTTTATCGTTTAGTTGATTAATTTGAGAAAAATGACTAAATTGCGTAAAATGCAAAACTGTTGTTCTTTTATTAAAGGTGTCTAATAGTTATAGAACCTTAAAGTAAAGGTCCCTATGTGGTAATTATACCATTAATATTATAAGTGGACATTCTTGGACATGATTAAATGATTTTTAATAAATTATAACAAAGGTTAATAATGTAATTTGGTATTAAATGATGAATTAAATTAAAGGAAAACAATTTATCATCTTGTTTCTTCTTCATCTAACAGAAATTAGGAATTAAAATAGCATTAAAAGAGCTTCAAAGGTTCGACCATAAGTCTTTAAGCATGTAAGTCCATTTTTGCTTGGTTCTTAATGATTTCTACGTTTTTGAGATCGTTGCTTCTTATTCTAGCTAGCCCGTACCCTAGATTTCAAAATTGTTAAAGATTTAACATGTTTTCATTGTTGAATGCTTGAGTAATTTAATGTTGATGATAGATTATGAAGGTTTATTATTGGATTTACTAGTTTTGTAAAGTGATTTTTGACAAAAATGTCAAAAAGAGATTAAATTGTGAAAATGTAAAATTATATGGGTAAAAGTGTGAATAAATAAAAGATATGGGCTGCTAGGGACTCCATTAAAATTCGGCTAAGCATGGGTTGGTGATTAATTGCATGAATTTTCAATTTTATGTTATAGGGACTAAATTGTAAAAGTGTGAAATATTAAAGGCAAATGTGTAAATTTGTCAAAATATGAAGTAAGGGTTAAATTGAATAAATCAAATACTAAATGTACCAATTTTAAAATATATATATAGATCAAGATAAGCAAAGATTGAATCTAGATCGGAGAAAAGGAAAGGTTGACGATTAGCTGATATTTGTTATTCGAGTGATACGAGGTAAGTTTGTATAGTTAGAATCAAACTTTTAAATACTTGTAATTATTGAAATGAATGTATGCAATTGAGTAAATGATATATTCTAAATTTGAATGCTTTATTGATATAGTTTGATGGTTACCGAGTTCTCGTTTGAACAGTAAGAATTCGTAGGATACGAGTGACATGTCACTAAGGTTACCGTTTAGGTCGAGATCCTGCATTTGTTGTGGACTCACCACAGCTCGCATGAGCTTACTGATATATCAGCTTGTAAGAGCTTACTGTTCTCAGCTCGTAAGAGCTTATTATTTCTAGCTCGATAGAGCTTACTATTCATTAGCTCAGAAAGAGCTTATCGGTCATAGCTCAAAAAAGCGAATACGATGATGAATTGATGGATTACCAATTAATACACTTAGTGTGTATCACCCGTATATCTATCGATATTCTAATAGGTTCAACGGGCATAATTCTGCTAATGATTATATGGATAAATTCCTGGTTATATAAATGAATTTTCGATTATATGAATGAGAATGAATTGTTACATATGTTATACATGTTACATGAAATTGGTATGATAAAATAAATTGATGTATGAAATTGAGATAAAGGTTGATTATATGTACTTATAAGACTAACATTTTGATGAATGCTTGTGTATAGCCATTTGGCAAGTGAATTTCATATACTTTGTTTAATTGTTTAATTAAGTTTAAATGGTAAGTTAAATTCGGAATTATACGGGCTTACTAAGCTATAAAGCTTATTTTGTTTCCTTTTCGTGTTTTATAGAGGTTCGATAGCTTGCTCGATTCAGATTAAGTCGGAGTTACGCATCACACTATCCAGTTGCCGATTGGCACCTTTGAACTTATGGATATATGTAAATATGGCATGTATAAGCTAGTTATAAAGATGATAGTTATAGTTACTTAAGATAGTGATTTTGGTACATGTTGCGGTATATGATAAAGCCATGTGATTTGACTTAACTTGGTATAATGTTTTGGTTGCGTATAAGTATTCAAATATGGTATGTTTTGACAAGTAATAGATAGGATAGAAATATGCAATGTTGTCTTGATATGTGATAGGCATATGAATGGAAAATGCTTGATTTTAATTAGGTATTTGAATACTATGTCTAATTGGTATAAAATGTGTATAAAATGTTATGGATTGGCCACCTATTGAGTTATAAATGTTGAAAATTATGCTTGTGCAGGTATGTAAAAATAGGGTGGCAAAATGGCTTTGCAAATAGCCTATTTTTTTCCACATGGGCATCTGTCTCAGCCGTGTGTGACACACGGTCATGTTACACGGTCGTGTATCCCCTGGTTTTGAAATTAAAATGAAGTCAGTATGCTCCACACGATCTCACACAAGTGCGTGTGACTAGCCGTGTGGTACAAGTCAGTATACCCCCTAATTGGCACACGGCATAGCAAACAGGTGTGTGACTTGGTCGTGTTGCATAAGTCAATATACTCTACAAGTTTGGCACGGCATAGCACATGACCTGACACACGGACGTGTATGTGGCCACTTCAAAAGACACACGGGCTAGATACACAGGCGCGTGGTTGGCCATATGACCCAAGTTAGTATGTACCCCCTGTTTTCACACGACTGGCGACATGGGCGTGTCTAGTGGCCGTGTGAGACATACAGCCTGCTCAAACAGACGTGTGTCCTCTGTTTTGAGAAAAATTTTCAAGGTTTCGCGAAAGTTTTATAAGTTATCGGTTTAGTCTTGAACCACCACTAAAGCATGTTTAAGGCCTTGTAGGCTATTATAAGGGACAAATTGATTGAGATTGAATGATGATTGTATGAATTGATTGAATGTATAAGATAAGTACGGTTATATGTGTTATAAGTACAGTAATGCTTAGTAACCCTATTTCGACGTTGAATACGGGTGAGAGGTGTTATATTTATTGGTATTAGAGCTACAGTTTAGTCGATTTTAGGACTGATGTAGCGTATATGAGTCTATCTATACATGTCATATATATAAATTAAGATAGTGTGATGACTCCTAACATTATCAAATGTGTTTTTATATAGTAAATGGATCCTGATCAAGCTGTAGTTGATGAGGTTGAGAGTAATGCGTCTACTCTCACTCAAAGGACAATTCCGTCTGATTTTAGACCCATAACAGGCAGTCAGGTAGGAGAGGTTAAAGAAGCCTTCTTCCAAATGATGAACGAGTGGTTCACTCAATATATTCGTACTAATCCGACTGCTCAACAACCTCCACCCCCACCTATTCCCTAACCGATCCATGTAGTTCTTCAAGGTATGGATCCTTTGCGATTGAATAAACCACCTGTTGACAAGATTCGTAAGTATGAGGTTGAAAAATTCAGAGCCACTGTTAATAATGATCCTGAGAGAGCTAAGTTTTGGCTTGAGAACACGATTTGGGTATTTGATGAACTGTCTTGCACATCTGAAGAATGTTTAAAATGTGTTATATCACTGTTGAGAGACATTGCGTATCAGTGGTGTAATACCTTGATATCTATAGTTCCGCGGGAAAAAGTTACTTAGGAGCTATTTCTGTAATACCCCCTACCCGTATTCATTGTCGGAATAAGGTACAAGGTATTACCGGAGTTTACGAGTTAAAATTTTTTTTCAATATAATCCCTTTTGTAAATATCTAACCTTCCCTGAAATTTTAAACCAAAAATAATCTACATCAACCAACCCAATTCAACATATTTTCAAGATAGGTTAACGCATATATATTCACGCATATTTATAAGATAACATCATCGCATACCAAAACCAAGATTTGTTAGCCATACCATTGGCTGACCTTACATTCATTTCACAGAATCATTTACTTTATTAGCTTATACATGCCATTGGTTTCCAAAATAAAGTTTTCTTTATATACCGAAATTCAGAGGTTGATAGTGTGATGTGTCTCCGACCAAATCCGATCTCCGAGCTCTTAACACTACAAAACAGGGAAAAAGGAAATAAGGTAAGCACTTTGTGCTTAGTAAGCTCATCTAATAAGAATTATACTTACCTAATATTTTCAATACAATATAATAAACATTCATATATCCATTCAATGTATTATTACTCTAACATGCACAAACTCAACATTCAAGTTAGTACAATAATTTCCATGTACCAATAATATATACTATGATTGATGAGCTCATCAATACCATATTTTCATTTCCTTGTTATTTTTCCATATTTATCTCGTTGAATTTCTCGAAATTTCGATGGATTTTCAAAGGTACACGTTTATTGTGCATTCCCGGGTCCATCAATTCATATTCATGTGCGCAAATTTCCATTTCAGAGAGCACACTCCCGCGAACCTCATCCTTACAGCGGGAGTACCAGTCCAAGCTAAATCCCCTGTCATATAAACTCATAGAGTATTATCGGGATTACCAGTATAGGCTAAATCCCCTGCAACGACAATTACTCTAATGAGCTTGGATCTGAATTACCAATACAGGCTAAATTCAAACCCTCATTCGGATTACCCATCCGGGCTAAATCCACTTTCCACATATTCTTCGGAAGGGCTATATCAGGATAGGATCACCCGTCCGGGCTAGATCCTTTTTACCGTAAATTCTTTTTCAGAGATCCATCGAAATTTCCTTTCATTCAACCGGGATTTCTTCCCCTTTTTATCAAATATATCAACGTTTCATAAATTTTCATACAATGAACTTTCAAATCATATTCACATCAATAACATACATTTCAAGCATTTAAGAATATAATTCAAGTTACAAGAAATTACCTTGATACTTGTTCGTGTACAAAATCTACTAATCTGAACTTTTCCTTTCCTCGATCTAGCTTCAGATTTGAATCTTCTGGATCTAAATAAATAAATTTAATTATCAATTTAATACATTTCATGTTCATATGCAACAATTTCTATAATTTCATTATTATTATTTATAGTTTATTCAAAGTTTCCTATTTGAGTCATAGTCACTAAATTATTTATAACTCGAGCTACGGAACTCCAAATTAAGATCCGTTAATTTTACCTAAAACTAGACTCATATATAATTTTACCATAAAATTTTCAGAATTTTTGGTTTAGCCAATAAGTACAGTTTATTCTTTAAAGTCACTCCTGTTCTGCTGTCTGATAGTTCTGACCCTTCTTCACTAAAAATTAATTATATCTTCATAAAAAATTTAGATAATGTTACTGTTTATTTCTCTTGAAAATAGACTCATTGAGGATTCTATAATATAAATTTAAGCTCCTAATTATTTTTATTTAATTTTTTATGATTTTTCAAATTCAAAACAGGGGAACTCGAATTCATTCTGACCTTGTCTCACAAAATTTATTATATCTCAAAATTTACTAATTCATTGCTTACACTGTTTCTTCTATGAGAAACTAGACTCAATAAGATTTAATTCCATATTTTTTTCATCTTCTAATTCGATTCCTACAATTTATGGTGATTTTTCAAAGTTAGTCTACTGTTGCTGTCCAAACTGTTTTAGTGCAAGCTGTTTATTACCATTTTTCCCTTAATCTTTTAATAAATAACAATTTCGTCCGTAATCAATTAGCCTCTCAATTGAGCTGATTTTTCTAAATTAACACTTTATTCTATCTCCTTAAACTAGTTTATAACCTTTAGGAATCAAAATTTCAGCAATAGACTTTAATTCCAAACATTTGGCAATTAGGTCCTAAAAATCAATTTCTATTGCAATTACCTAATAAAATCATCTGATAAACAAATTAAAGCTTTAATTTCATTCTATTTCATCATAAACTTACAGCACTCAACCATGGTGACTTTCAATTTCATCCATGAAATCAAAAACTAATGAATTTAATAGTAGGACCTAGTTGTAAAAGTCTTAGAAACACAAAAATTACAAGAAAAAGGCAAGGATTAACTCACTTGGTGAAAAAATTATGGAATATCAGCTTAAAGAACCCTCCTATGGCATTTTTAGCTGCTGGAATTGAAGAGAAATGAAGAGAAATCTAGATATTTCCTATTTAGTCTTAGCTTTATTTAGTTAATTTTGCAATATTCCAATTTTTCCCTTGATTTATCAATTTTCCTTCTGATTTCATGCCCTTGCCGTCCAGCCCAAATAAATTTTGGGTCTAATTGCCTTTTAAATCCTTTCTCATTAGACTCTTAAGCTATTTAATCATTCTAGCAACTTTTACACCTATTATAATTTAGTTCTTTTCATTTAATTGACTACCCAAACATTAAAATTTCCTAACGAAATTTTAATACCACATTACTAACATTTTATAAATATTTATAAAATTATTTTAGACTCGGTCTTATGAGATAGAGGTCCTTATAACTTATTTTACCCAATTTCTTCAATAATTTCTTTTTCTAACTAACCACTAAATCGGTAAAAAAAAATTTATCAATATTTTAATACGATTTTCCTATCATATCAATTTTCATGCAAAAATATTGAAATAAATTTCTCTTTAAATCAGATTTGTGGTTACGAAACCACTATTCCGATAACCTTGAATTTAGGTTATTACAACTCTCCCCCATTTTAGGATTTTCGTCCTCGAAAATCTTACCAGTAAAGAGGTTTGGGTATTGTTTCCTCATTGCCTCCTCCAATTCCCATGTCGCTTCCTCAATCCCATGCTTTTGCCACAATACTTTCACCAAATTTATCTTTTTATTTCTAAGCTCTTTGGTCTCCCGTGCCAATATCTTGATCGGTTCTTCACTGTAAGTCATATCCGGTTGAATCTCAACTTCTATCGGAGAAATAACATGTGAAGGATCTGATCGATATCGTCGTAACATAGATACATGAAAAACATTATGGATTCTTTCAAGTTTCGGTGGTAATGCCAATCGATAAGCGACCGGACCAATTCTTTCTATGATTTCATATAGCCCGATAAATCTTGGACTCAATTTACCCTTTTGACTGAATTGGAGGACTTTCTTCCAAGGAGACACTTTCAGGAATACCTTGTCACCGACTTGAAATTCAATCTCTTTTCGTTTAAGGTCGGCATATGATTTTTGACGATCGGAAGCTGCTTTTAGACTATCCCGAATAACCTTTACTTTTTCTTCTGTTTCCCGGATCAAGTCAACCCCATGTATCTTCTTTCCACTGAGTTCTGTCCAATATAATGGTGTTCTACATTTTCTACTATACAAAGCTTCATCAGAGTCATTTTAATACTGTACTGATAACTATTATTGTAAGCAAATTCAATCAAAGGTAGATACCTTTCCCAGTTACCTTCAACTCTAGTATACAACATCAAAGCATATCTTCCAATACTTGAATTACACGCTCAGATTGACCATCTGTCTGAGGATGAAATGCAGTGCTGAAATACAACTGAGTACCCAAGGCTTCTTGCAATTTGTCCCAGAAACGAGACGTAAATCGGGGATCTCTATCTGATATAATAGAGACAGGCACTCCATGTAGCCTGACAATCTCAGATATATATAGTTCAGCTAGTTTATCTAAAGAATAATCCATACGTTCCAGAATAAAGTGCGCTGACTTTGTTAATCGGTTAACAATCACCCAAATAGCATCTTTTTTCCTCGGAGACAAAGGTAACCCCGATACAAAATCCATAGTGATTCTTTCCCATTTCCATTTAGGTATAGTAATTGGCTGAAGTAACCCCAAAGGTACTTGATGTTCAGCTTTAACTTGCTGACATATTAAACACCTTGGTACAAACTCAGAGATATCATGTTTCATTCCCGACCACCAGTACATCTTTTTCAGATCATTATACATTTTATTACTCCCCGGATGTACAGACATAGTACCGCTGTGAGCCTCGCGTAGAATCTTCTGTATGAGCTCTGAATTCTGAGGTACACATACCCTACCTCTGAATAATAAACAACCATCAAAACTAATCTAAAATTCAGAATCATTACCTGACTCACACTGTGCCCGTTTAACCTGTAACTTCTCATCATTCTTCTGAGCTTCACATATTTGCTGTAAAAATGTCGGTTTAGTTCTCAATTCAGCTATGATTGAACCATCATCAGTCAATGATAACCGGGTATTCATAGCTCGTAAAGCAAACAGAGATTTTCGGCTCAAAGCATCAGCTACAACATTAGCCTTACCCGGATGGTAATCAATAATCAAATCATAGTCCTTTATTAGTTCAAGCCACCTGCGCTGTTTCAAATTCAAATCTTTCTGTGTCATCAAATATTTCAATTTTTATGATCAGTATAAATATGACATTTCTCACTGTACAAGTAATGCCGCCATATCTTCAGTGCAAATACAATAGCAGCTAATTCAAGATCATGTACTGGGTAATTTCTTTCATGTAGTTTAAGTTGTCTTGAAACATAGGCTATTACTTTACCTTCTTGCATTAAGACACAACCTAAACCATTTAATGAGGCATTACTGTAAATAACAAATTCCTTACCCAGTTCAGGCTGCACTAATACAGGTGCTTTCGTTAGTAGATCTTTCAATCGGTTGAAACTTTACTGACATTCATCAGTCCACTCAAACTTTACATCTTTCTGCAATAATCGAGTCATTGGAGAAGCTATCATAGAGAATCCCTGTACAAATCTCCGATAATAACTAGCTAAACCCAAGAAACTTCTAACTTTAGATACATTCTTCGGTGGATTCCGATTGAAAATAGCTGAGATTTTATTTGGATCTACCCTGATACCTTCGGCAGATATAATATGTCCTAGAAAACCCACTTCTCGAAGCCAAAATTTACATTTACTGAATTTAGCATATAACTGTTTCTCTCGCAGAATTTGCAGCACAATTCTCAAATGTTCTGTATGTTATTTTTCATCCTGAGAATAAACCAAAATATCATCAATGAATACTACCACAAATCTGTCTAAGTACGGTCTGAAAATCCAGTTCATTAAATCCATAAATACTGCAGGTGCATTAGTTAGCCTAAACGGCATAACTAGAAATTCATAATGCTCGTACCTGGTTCTAAAGGCTGTTTTTGGCACATCTGACTCCTTTATCAGTAGCTGATAATAACCCGATCGAAGATCAATCTTTGAAAATACAGTAGCACCTTTCAGTTGATCAAATAAATCATCAATCTGAGGTAACGGGTACTTATTCTTTATGGTTACTTTATTAAGCTACCGGTAGTCGATACACAATTTCAAAGACCCGTCTTTCTTTTTCACAAACAGAATCGGAGCACCCCAAGGTGAATGACTCGGTCGGGCAAAACCCCTGTCAACAAGTTCTTGCAACTGTGTCTTTAACTCCTTTAATTCAGTAGGAGCCATCCGGTACTGAGCTATGGAGATTGGAGTAGTTCTCGGAATCAAATCTATAGAAAATTCCACTTCTCTTTCTAGTGGCAACCCTGATAATTCCTCTGGAAACACATCGAAAAATTCACATACTATTGGCACTGCCTGTATCCTTGACTCAGATACCTTGGTGTCGAGTACATAAGCCAAGTAAGCATCATACCCTTTTTTGACATACCTCTATGCTGCCATTACTGAAATCACATAAGATAATCCCTCTATCTGATCAGATTTAACTCGGAGCAACTCACCATTCTGACATTTTAGCACAATATATTTCTGTCTACAATTTACTACTGCATCATGTTGAGTTAGCCAATCCATGCCCAATATCACGTCAAATTCATCAAATGGCGGTAACATCAAATCAGCCAGGAAACAATAACCTTTTACCATCGGTGGACAATTTTTACAAATTTTATCCACCAAAACAGATTGACCCAGGGGGTTTGAGACTTTAACCACAAATTCAGTAGGTTCAACAGATAAATTTTTAACAATTGCTAGTTTAACACATATATATGAATGCGTAGAACCAGTATCAATCAATGCAGTAATATCAGTATCATGTAAAAAAAATGTACCAGTAATAACATAGGGTGCTAAGGCATCTTCTCTGGCATGGATGGCATATGTCCTAGCAAGTGCTCGTGCTTCAGATCTACCTGCAATATCTTTCGCAACTCCTCGGCTACCACTGACATTACCAGATGGTCGAGGTGGTCTGCCCTTCGAAACTGGATTACTTAGCTTCGATATCTGCTCAGCTTCTTTTTCACCTCTTTTTGGACAATCTCTAAGGAAATGGTCGAAAGAACCACATCGGTAACAAGCCCCACTCTTAAATTGGCATTCACCAAAATGGATTTTATTACAGTACTAACATATCAGCTTAGGGGTACCAACACTGCCAACACTGGTAACTGATGGAGTGGAAGGTCTTGGATTAATGTGTTGAGAACCTCGCTCTCTACCCGAATACCCAGTGGCTGAGGTAGAACGATCTTGGTACTTCTTCAATTTCTTTGGAGCAGAAAACTGGGATTTTCCAATTGGTCTTTTACTAAAAATTCGAGCTTCTCTCTCAGCCTGTTTCTTTTCTTTGCTCAATTCTTCTGCTTTATAAGCTCTCTCTGCTAGTGTAGCAAACTCTCGAATTTCAAGAATTCCGATCAGTAGCTTAACGTCTTCATTCAACCCTTCTTCGAATCGTTTGCATATTTCAACTTTTGACTGTACCCATTCTCGAGCATATTTACTCAATCGAGCAAATTCTCTTTCATACTCAGATATTGATCTGTTACCCTGTTTCAGCTCAAAAAATTCTTTTCTCTTCTAATTGAGAAACCTCTGGCTGATATATTTCTTTCTGAACTCGGTCTGAAAGAATTCCCATGTAATTTCTTCTTTCGGAACAACTGAAGCTTTAGTATTCCACCAATGGTAAGTTGTGTATTTTAACAGTGAGATGGCACATTTCAGACATTCTTCTAGTGTACAAGATAATTTCTCCAAAACCCGAGTAATGTTTTCTAACCAGAATTCAGCCCGTTCGGAATCATCATCAACTTTTGCTCGAAATTTTTCGGCCCCATATTTTTGAATTTTATCTACTAGAGCTTTCCTTTTTTCTGACAGATTCAGTACCTATACCCTGTAGGATCTCGAGAACCAGTGGAGGAGTAGGAGGGGAAGCTTGAACTTGCTGCACTACAAGGTTAGTTCTTAAGTATTGACTAAACCATTCATTCGTCATTTGAAAGAAGGCTCGTTTTGCCTCCTCCTCTTGACCCTCAGATACGGGCCTTGTACTACTAGTAACTTCGGCTTCCCTCTGTGACTGTTCTAGAGCCAAAGCATGACTCCCGGCTTCTTCGGATTGAGCTCGGTCGGTAGACATTTACTATAAGAAAAACACATTTAAATGGTTAGAATATATCACACTATCAATAATAATTTAAATGGCATGTATAGCTAATCTCATATTTGCTACATTGGTCCTAGAACCGGCGAAACTGTAGCTCTGATACCAACAAATGTAATACCCCCTACCTGTATTCATTGCCGGAATAGGGTACGAGGTATTACCGGAGTTTACGAGTTAATTTTTTTTTTCAGTATAATCCCTTTTATAAATATCTAACCTTCCCTGAAATTTTAAACCAAAAATAATCCACATCAACCAATCCAATTCAACATATTTTCAAGATAAGTTAACGCATATATATTCACGCATATTTATAAGATAACATCATCGCATACCAAAACCAAGATTTGTTAGCCATACATTGGCTGACCTTACATTCATTTCACAGAATCATTTACTTTATTAGCTTATACATGCCATTGATTTCCAAAATGAAGTTTTTTTATATACCGAAATCCTGAGGTTGATAGTGTGATGTGTCTCCGACCAAATCCGACCTCCGAACTCTTAACACTACAAAACAGGGAAAAAGGAAACAGGGTAAGCACTTTTTGCTTAGTAAGCTCATGTAACAAGAATTATACTTACCTAATATTTTCAATACAATACAATAAACATTCATATATCCATTCAATGCATTATTACCCTAACATGCACAAACTCAACATTCAAGTTAGTACAATAATTTCCATGTACCAATAATATATACTATGATTGATGAGCTCATCAATACCATGATTTCCATTTCCTTGTTATTTTTCCATATTTATCTCGTTGAATTTCTCAGAATTTCGATGGATTTTCAGAGGTACACTTTTAGTGTACATTCCCGGGTCCGTCAATTTATATTCATGTGCGCACATTTCCATTTCAGAGAACACACACCCGCGAACCTCATCCTTATAGAGGATTACCACCCAAAGCTAAATCACAGTAATATAAACTCATAGAGTATTGTCGGGATTACCAGTCTAGGCTAAATCCCCTGCAACGACAATTACTCTAATGAGTTTGGATCTGAATTACCAGTCCAGGCTAAATTCAGACCCTAATTTGGATTACCCGTCCGGGCTAAATCCACTTTCCACATATTCTTCAGGAGGGCTATATCAGGATAAGATCACCCGTCCGGGCTAGATCCTTTTTACCATCAATTCCTTTTTAGAGATCCATCGAAATTTCCTTTCATTCAACAGGGATTTCTTCCCCTTTTTATTAAATATATCAATGTTTCATAAATTTTCATACAATAAACTTTCAAATCATATTCACATCAATAACATACATTTCAAGCATTTAAGAATATAATTCAAGTTACACGAAATTACCTTGATACTTGTTCGTGTACAAAAATCTACTAATCCTGAACTTTTTCCTTTCCTCGATCTAGCTTCGTATTTGAATCTTTTGGATCTAAATAAATAAATCTAATTATCAATTTAATACATTTCATGTTCATATGCAACAATTTCTATAATTTCATTATTATTATTTATAGTTTATTCAAAGTTTCCTATTTGAGTCATAGTCACTAAATTATTTATAACTCGAGCTACGGAACTTCAAATTAAGCTCCGTTAATTTTTCCTGAAGCTAGACTCATATATATTTTTACCATAAAATTTTTAGAATTTTTGGTTTAGCTAATAAGTACAGTTTATTCTTTAAAGTCACCCCTGTTCTGCTGTCTGACAGTTCTGACTCTTCTTCACTAAAAATTAATTATCTCTTCATACAGAATTTAGATGATGTTCCTGTTTCTTTCTCTTGAAAATAGACTCATTCAGAATTCTATACATATAAATTTAAGCTCTAATTATTTTTATTCAATTTTTTATGATTTTTAAAATTTAGAACAGGGGAACTCGAATTTATTATGACATTGTCTCACAAAATTTATTATATCTCAAAATTTACAAATTCATTGCTTACACCATTTCTTTTATGAGAAACTAGACTCAATAAGATTTAATTCCATATTTTTTTCATCTTCTAATTCGATTCCTACAATTTATGGTGATTTTTCAAAGTTAGTCTACTGTTGCTGTCCAAACTGTTTTAGTGCAAGCTGTTTATTATCATTTTTCCCTTAATCTTTTAATAAATAACAATTTCGTCTGTAATCAATTAGCCTCTCAATTGAGCTGATTTTTCTCAATGAACACTTTATTCTATCTCCTTAAACTAGTTTATAACCTTTAGGAATCAAAATTTAAGCAATAGACTTTAATTCCAAACATTTTCACAATTAGGTCTTAAAAATCAATTTCTACTGCAATTACCTAATAAAATCATCTGATAAACAAATTAAAGCTTTAATTTCATTCTATTTCATCATAAACTTACAGCAGTCAACCATGGTGACTTTCAATTTCATCCATGAAATCAAAAACTAATGAATTTAATAGTAGGACCTAGTTGTAAAAGTCTTAGAAACACAAAAATTACAAGAAAAAGGCAAGGATTAACTCACTTGGTGAAAAAATTATGGAATACCAGCTTAAAGAACCCTCCTATGGCATTTTTAGCTGCTGGAATTGAAGAGAAATGAAGAGAAATCTAGATATTTCCTATTTAGTCCTAGCTTTATTTAGTTAATTTTGCAATATTCCAATTTTGCCCCTGATTTATCAATTTTCCTTCTGATTTCATGCCCTTACCGTCCAGCCCAAATAAATTTTGGGTCTAATTGCCTTTTAAATCCTTTCTCATTAGACTCTTAAGCTATTTAATCATTCTAGCAACTTTTACACCTATTACAATTTAGTCCTTTTCATTTAATTGACTACCCAAACATTAAAATTTCCTAACGAAATTTTAATACCATATTACTAAAATTTTATAAATATTTATAAAATTATTTTTGACTCGGTCTTACGAGATAGAGGTCCTTATACCTTATTTTACCCAATTTCTTCAATAATTTCTTTTTCTAACTAACCATTAAATCGGTAAAAAAATTTTATCAATATTTTAATACGATTTTCCTATCATATCAATTTTCATGCAAAAATATTGAAATAAATTTCTCTTTAAATCGGATTTGTGGTTACGAAATCACTATTCCGATAACCTTGAATTTAGGCCATTACAATTTCAAGTTGAATTCAAAAAGAAATACATTAGCCAAAGGTTCATTGATCAGAAACGAAAGAAATTTCTTGAATTGAAATAGGGCCGTATGTCGGTAACAAAATACGAAAGAGAGTTTGTACGACTCAGCAAATATGCTTGTGAATGTGTTTTTTCCGAGCCCATAATGTGTAAAAGGTCTGAAGATGGATTAAATGAAGAAATTAGACTATTAGTTGGGATTCTTGAGCTGAAAGAGTTTGTTACCCTAGTAAGTAGAGCTTGCAAAGCCGAAAAGCTTAGCAAAGGGAAAAGAAAAGTCGATTATGAGGCTAGAGACTTTAGAAAGAGATTTATGGGCAAAGCTCATCATTCAACATCAAAAAAATATACATAATATCATCATCGTTCTACTGCTTCTGCTGGGATTTCAATCAGAGATAGAGATGCGAGACATTTCAACTCTAAACCTCAAACGACATCTATTGCTAGTGTGGGTAGCGTTAGAAATGTTGGACCTGAATGTAAGCACTGCAATAAGCAACATTACAGTGAATGTAGAATAATGAGTAGAGCTTGTTTTAAATGTGGATCTCTTGGTTATTATATCTGGGACTATCTAGAAAAGTCTATAGCTGAAACAAATCAATCGATGAAAGTAAGTAATACGACTACTAGAGGGAGACCATCCTGAAACACTGGAAATATGAGTGGTAACCAAGGTATTACGAGAGATTGTGTTGTGAGATCTGAGGCACGAGCACCTACTCGAGCTTATGCTATCCGTGCACGGGAGGAGGCATCATCGTCAGACGTTATTACCAGTACATTTTCTCTTTTCGATACTGATATAGTTGTGTTTATATATCCTGGATCAACTCATTCATATATCTCTATGAATTTAGTATTTAAAAAGAATTTACATGTCGAGTCTATAGAGTTTGTAATTAAAGTATCGAACCCTTTAGGTAAGTCTGCTTTAGTTGATAAAATTTGTAAGAATTGTCCTTTGATGACTCAGGGTTACTGTTTTCTGGCTGACCTAATGGTTCAACCATTTGATGAGTTTGACGTGATTCTGGGTATGGACTGACTGACTATGCATGATGCAATTGTGAATTGTAAACGAAAGATTATCGAATTAAATGTCAGAATGGTAAAATTCTTCAGATTGAGTCTGATAATTCGAGTGAGTTATCAACTGTGATATCATCTATGTTAGCTCAGAAATGTATGAAAAATGGGCTATGATGCATATCTTGCATACGTACTAGATACAAAGGTGTCTGAATCAAAATTGATTTGAGATCGGGTTATTATTAGTTGCGAGTTAAAGACTCAGATGTACCTAAGACTACGTACAGAACGAGGTACAGACACTATGAATTCCTTGTTATGCCTTTCGGATTAACTAATACTCTTGCAATTTTTATAGACTTGATGAACTGGATATTCAGACCGTATTCAGATAAATTTGTTTTTGTATTCATTGACGACATTCTGATCTATTCGTGAGATGAATCTAAACATACTGAGCACTTGAGAGTTGTGTTACAAACTCTACGTGATAAAAAATTATTTGCAAAGTTTAACAAATATGAGTTTTGGATTCGAGAGGTTGGATTTCTGGGGCATATTGTTTCAGCTGAAGGTATTAGAGTTGACCCGAGTAGGATTTCTACTATTGTTGATTGGAAACCTCTGAGAAATGTGTCTGAAGTCCGTAGTTTTCTGGGTTTAGCGAACTATTACCAAAGATTCGTGAAAGGATTTTCAATGATTGCAACACTGATGACACGACTGCTTCAAAAAGATATGAAATTTAATTGGTTAGAAAAATGTTAGCAGAGTTTCGAACAATTGAGAGTACTATTAACTGAAGCACCAGTTTTGGTTCAACCTAAATAGGGGAAAGAGTTTGCGATTTATAGTGATGCTTCATTAAATGGTCTGGGATGTGTTCTGATGCAAGAAGGAAAAGTTATAGCTTATGCTTCCCGACAATTGAAACCGCATGAAAAAAATTATCAGACGCACGACTTAGATTTGGTTGCAATTGTGTTCGCGTTGAAAATTTGGCGACATTACTTATACGGTGAAAAATGTCATATGTATGCGGATCACAAAAGCTTAAAATATCTAATGTCATAGAAAGACTTAAATCTACGACAACAAAGATGGCTCGATTATTGAAAGATTATGAATTTGTGATTGATTATCACCCGAGAAAAGCTAATGTTGTTACTAACGCCCTAAGTCGAAAATCTTTGTTTGCATTAAGAGCAATGAATACACAGTTGATGATATGTGATGATGGGTCTATTTTAGCTGAATTAAAAACTAAACCGACATTTCTTCAACAAATCTGTGAAGCTTAGAAAGATGACCGTGAATTGCAAGTTAAACGAACTCAATGTGAAACTATCCCTAATTTAGAGTTTTAGATTGGAACCAATGATTGTTTAAGGTTCTGGAATAGAATTTGCATGCCGAGAAATTCAGAACTCATTCAGAAGATTTTGCATGAAGCGTACAATAGTTGCTTATCTGTTCATTCAGGGAGTACCAAAATGTACAACGATTTGAAACAGTTTTACTAGTGGCAAGGCATGAAACGAGATATCTCAGAGTTTGTTTCTAAATGTTTGATTTGTCAACAAGTCAAAGCTGAACATCAAGTACCATCTGGTGTACTGCAGCTTGTGATGATTCGTGAGTGGAAATAGGATAGAGTTACGTTGGACTTTGTATCGGGATTGCCCCTAACTCCGAAAAAGAAAGATGCTATCTAGGTTGTCGTTAATCGCCTAACGAAATTTGCTCATTATATACCGGTACATACAAATTTCTCACTTGATAAACTAGCTGAATTGTACATTTTTAAAATTGTTCGATTGTACGGGGTGCCACTATCTATTATTTCTAATAGAGATCCGAGATTTACGTCGCGATTCTGGAAGAAACTGCAAAAAGCTTTGGGAATAAAGTTGAATTTCAGTATAGATTTTTATCCTCAGACTAACGGTCAGACCGAGAGAGTTATTCAGATTTCGAAGACATGTTGCAATGTTGTATTTTTGTGTTTGAAGGTAGTTGAGAAAAATACTTACCGTTGATTGAATTTGTGTATAATAACAATTTTTAGACGAGTATAAAGATGGCACCGTACGAAGTTTTATATGGTCGCAAATGTCGAACTCCACTATACTGGATTGAACTAAGTGAGAAAAAGATTCACGGGGTTGAATTGATCAGAGAAACTGAAGAAAAAGTGAAAATGATTCGCGATAATTTAAAAGCAGCTTCAGATTGACAGAAATCATATGCATATTTGAAAAATAAATAAATTGAGTTTCAAATCAGGGACCAAGTGTTTCTAAAGGTGTCATCGTAGAAAAATATTCTTTGATTCGGCCGTAAAGAAAAGTTGAGTCTGCGATTTATCGGACCGTATGATATTGTTGAAAGAATAAGGCCTGTAGCGTATCGACTAGTTTTACCGTCAGAACTTGAAAAGATTCATAATGTCTTTTACGTTTTTATGTTATGTCGATACAGATTCGATCCATCACATATGATTTCTCCAGTAGATGTTGAGATACAGATTGATTTGATGTATAGCGAAGAACTGATTAGGATTTTAGCTTGCAAAATCAAAGAATTGAGAAATAAACGCATAGCTCTAGTGAAGGTTCTTTGACATAAACACAGGATCAAGGAAGCTACGTGGGAACCCAAGGAAGCTATGAGAAAATAGTACCCTAACTTTTTCACTGGAAAGATTTTCAGGGACGAAAATTCCTAAGGGGGAAGAGTTGTAACAGCCCATTTTTGGTTAAATCGAAACAGTAGTTTCGGGACTACAAATTCGAAGACAAAATCATTGTTTTATTATTATTATTTTGTTTACAGTATGATATTATGTTTGTGTGAAAATTTTGTTAAGAAATTTTATCGTTTAATTGGTTAATTTAAGAAAAAATGACTAAATCACGTAAAATGCAAAAGTGTTGTTCTTTTAGCTAAAGGTGTCTAATAGTTATAGAAAAACAAGATATCATCTTGTTTCTTCTTCATCTAACTGAAATTAGGAATTAAAACACCATTAAAAGAGCTTCAAAGGTTCATCCATAAATCTTTAAGCATGTAAGTCCATTTTTGCTCGGGTTTTAATGATTTTTACGTTTTTGAGATCGTTGCTTCGTATTCTAGCTAGCCCGTACCCTAGATTTCAAAATTGTTAAAGATTTAACATGTTGCCATTGTTGAATACTTGAGTAATTTGATGTTGATGATAGACTATGAAGGTTTATTATTAGATTTACTAGTTTTGTAAAGTGATTTTTGACAAAAATGTCAAAAAGGGATTAAATTGTGAAAATGTAAAATTATATGGGTAAAAGTGTAAATAAATAAAAGATATGGGCTGTTAGGGACTCCATTAAAATTTGGTCAAGCATGAGTTGGTGATTAATTGCATGAATTTGCAATTTTATGTGATAGGGACTAACTTGTAAAAGTGTGAAACATTAGGGGCAAATGTGTAAATTTGCCAAAATATGAAGTAAGGGTTAAATTGAATAGATCGGATACTGAATGTGCTAATTTTGAAATATATATAGATCAAGATAAGCAAGGATTGAATCTAGAGGAAAGGTTAACGATTAGCCGATATTTGTAATCCGAGCGATACGAGGTAAGTTTGTATAATTAGAATCAAACTTTTAAATGCTTGTAATTATTGAAATGAAAGTATGTAATTGAGTAACTGGTATATTCAAAATTCGAATGATTTATTGATATAGTTTGATGGTTACTGAGTTCCCCTTTGAACCATAAGAATTCGTAGGATATGAGTGACATGTCACTAGGGTTACCGTTTAGGTCGAGATCCTGCATGTGCTGTGGACTCACTGCAGCTCGTATAAGCTTACTGATATATTAGCTCCTAAAAGCTTACTGTTCTCAGCTCGTCAAAGCTTACTGTTTTCAGCTCAATAGAGCTTACTGTTCATCAACTCAGAAAGAGCTTACCGATCATAGCTCGAAAGAGCAAATACGATGATGAATTGATGGATTACCGATTAATACACTTAGTATGTATCACCCGTGTATCTATCGATATTCTAATAGGTTCAACGGGCATAATTTTGCTAATGATTACATGAATAAATTCCTGGTTATATAAATGAATTGTCGATTATGTGAATGAGAATGAATTGTTACATATGTTATACATGTTACATGAAATTGGTATGATATAATACATTGATGTATGAAATTGAGATAAAGGTTGATTATATGTACTTATAAGACTAACATTTTTATGAATGCTTATGTATAGGCATTTGGCAAGTGAATTTGATATACTTTGTTTAATTGTTTGATTATGTTTAAATGGTAAGTTAAATTTTGAATTATACGGGCTTACTAAGCTATAAAGCTTACTTTGTTTCTTTTCCGTGTTTTATAGAGGTTCAATAGCTTGCTCAATTCTGATTAAGTTGGAGTTATGCATCACACTATCTATTTGCCAATTGATATATTTGAACTTATGGATATATGTAAATATGACATGTATAGGCTAGTTATAAAGATGATAGTTATAGTTACTTAAGATGGTAATTTTGGTACATATTTTGATATATGATAAAGCCATATGATTTGGCTTAACTTGGTATTATGTTTTGGTTGTGTATAAGTATTCAAACATGGTATGTTTTGGCAAGTAGTAGATGGATTAAAAATATGCAATGTTGTCTTGATATGTGATAGGTATATGAATAGTTGGCCTTGTGACCCAAGTCAATATATACCCCATGTTTTTACACGGCTGGCGACACGGGCGTGTCTAGTGGCCGTGTGAGACACATGGCCTGCCCACACGGTTGTGTGTCCTCTGTTTTGAGAAAAATTTTCAAGGTTTCGTGAAAGTTTTATAAGTTATCGGTTTAGTCCCAAACCACTACTAAAGCATGTTTAAGGCTTCGTAGGCTATTATAAGGGACAAATTGATTGAGATTGAATGATGATTGTATGAATTGATTGAATGAATGAGATAAGTACAGTTATATGTGTTATAAGTCCGGTAATGCTCTGTAACCTTATTCCGGCATTGAATACGGGTGAGAGGTGTTACAGGTACGTTGGTGACTATCCCGACATGGAGTTCAACATCAACATCTATGCAGGGGTGTAGTATGCGAGAGACATCGGTGGAGCAAAATATGTACCTACGGGAATAAAAGAATTGGCTACATGCAGTGATGGTCCGTAGTGCAGTGGTGCTTGTGAAGAAAACATAAGGTTAGTTAATTGAATGGGAATACCTGGAGGGAAGTGACTCAAATATTACGTAGCCATAGGTGGCGCATCTTCTGTTGGAGCAGATCACGAACCAATCGTGTGATCGCGTCCCCTCCTAGTATGCTGTGGTGGTTGACATGACCTTTCGCCCAAATTTGTTGACTCCTCTCCTCTGATGATAGTAAATATGACTTACTGATGGCTCTAAGCTATGCCAAGTAATCATCAACTATCGCCGTGTCCGTTAAGAAAAATTGTTTGCAAACAGGTATAGATTGCATCCTACAATCCCATGTCTCGATGTGCTCCTCGTGCCACACCGACCAGTCGGTGTTGTCCTTCCCCCGTATGTCCACCTTGTACAGTTCCTTCAGGTCTTGCTGTGGCGGCGAAATTCGTTGCCTCTACCCGAACTGCCTCAACACTCGATTTTATTTTTTACATTTTCATTGTCCCATACACTATCAACGACACCTTCGTATCTCACATATGTCGATTACCCAACACTTTTAGCGGGATGTAGTGTATAACATTGGTGTCGGCGTATAACATCCATTCAAACTGATAAGCAAAATTATAAATATTATTATTTATGAATTTTTTTATGAATTATTGCGTCATTAATATATGTTCGAAAGAATAGGTAATTAACATCGGCTTCCAACCGTTGATCTAAACATAGCCTAAAATCTTTTAAAACCTCGGTAATCCCACGTAGCTCTGCCCATGGTTCCACCTGTACAACCGATATGCTAGTCGAAATGTATAATAATAAAATTTATTATATAAACTATGTATTTTTTAATAAATGATGTTTACCTCGTCACCAACGGGAATATATATGAGTCGGTTATCTTGGGACTTAAAAAAGTAGTCACCACTAGACCCACAACTGCAGTAAGAACAGACAACCACCGATTGATGCCGCACTCAGTAGGATGGCTCGACACATCTCCTAGTATAACATGGACAATACAGAAGATCCTCAACTTAGTTTCTCACAGTCATTGATGCCCACTAAATGTAATAGCCACTTTGTGTGCAACAAATTTTGAGATTTGTCGGGCATTAAAATGTCCCGATTAACCTCTTGATGTATGCTCAGGTGTATTGTTGTACCACACCATTTGTTTGGTCTTTAGGGAGCTCGTTGAAGTTATCCTTTAACCAGTTTATTAATATCCGAGCACCTTTAAACTTGTCTGGGACCTTCCCCAACAATGATTGATAGAGGGTCACTTTGTTCGAAATGATCCAAAATTCCGTGATGACTGACTCATAATTGTCAGCCCGAGTTGTAGTGCTATGCCTTCGAGTGTGATTATACACTCGTTGCATGGAAGGTGGAAAGTATGTGTCTCAGGCCCCTATTTTTTCACCAACACGCTCATTAGTCGCAAATCAAGTTTGCAGCCCACGACATGTGAGACGCATGTAAGAATCCAGCTGCTTGTAAGAGGTCACAAATTTTAAGAATCACAGATTTTTCTATATTATGGATGAAACCCTTCAAAACACGATCATCTGCTTATTTACACAATTTTTTTAACATTATTGAAATTAACAAAATTTAAATTTCGGTCTTACCATTACTAATTGGGTGGCGAAAATATGTTTGTCGTTGAAGGGGATTGGGGAGACAGCTATTCGTGAGTAATTGATTTAAAAGAAAAAAAAATGAAATAATTAAAACAAAAAATATTTTAAAATAAAAATGTCAAAAATTATAAAAAGAGACTTGAGAGACTTGAGAGGGTTTGAGAGAATTGAGAAAATTAAGAGAAGGATAAAAATGAAAAAAAAAATATGAGAGGTATTTATAAAGTAAAAAAAAGTTACCATTGGTTAAGGTTTTAATCTTCTTCTTTTTTTATTGTTAGCAGCAACGTTTAAAAAATTGTTAAGATCTGACCGTTAAGTAAAAAATGCATCTAATTGAATGGATTTTTCAACAAAATCGGTCTATATCCCTAATTAAATTTAAGGCTAGCGTAAAACCTAAATTTAAAAATAAAAAGGCCGAAAAAATGCTGTTTAGAATATATTCTCGCTTTAAAAAATAAAAAGAAAAAGAAAATTAAAAACAGTGAGTAAATCTATTTAAAAAAGAAAAGAAAAAGGTTGTTAGATTAGAGATTGTGACAGGATCATAAAGGACACCTAGCCTGGCCTAAAAGAAATGTAAAGACAAAACGTTGTCCAATGTCTTTGTCTGTCTGGCTCAAAGAGAAGGCACGTGTATAAATCTAATCACATCGTTGAAACAAAGGGGACATCATGCACGGCAACCCATATCAACGGCCGCCATCCTTTATCATCTATTAACCACGAAAAATGAAGGAATTTATTCCCTTTTTTTTGGCCCTAATTAATTGTAGTTTTGAAAATTTTATTGTTTGACCACACCTCCTTTGTACTTTTCTTACAATCAACTGAACTAGATTGAGACACCTTGATTTTTCTTACCCACCATATAAACTTCATTAGCTGACACAACTAGATTTTAGAATAAATGGGGGAGTTTTTATTTTATTTTATTTTTTTAAAGATTTGATTCCACTGGAGAAAAATTTCCATAAAATTATTAAGATTAAATCCATAATTTTCAAACAATAAAAGCACCCTTGTTTTTGTTCAAAAGAAAATGAAATCGGTTTAGCAGTTGCCAAAAAATTGTTGATAGCAATAATTTCATGCATACAAAGTTGCAATATGAACACCTTCTACTTATCAGTGACTAAAATGGATGACTTTTCTTTTTATAAATATAATTCCATTCCTCGTTTTCACATGGTGAACAGCAAATGGGATTTGTCCATAACAATCTTCTTCAACTTCTGCCATTTTATCCTCAACACCACCAAGATTCTTAGAATCAAATCTCCTTTTACACATATTCAATACGCAACTCAAACCAAATTGCAATGAACTTGGTACCAATATATATAGATAAAAATATATAACAAGCCAAATCAACAATGTTTGCAATTCCTTCAGCACAAGTGAGCTTGGAATGATGCATAACTTCAACTACTTGACAGATGTAAGTCTAAAGCGCTCTTCCAGGTAGTCCGATGCTTTTATGGGTGGGAATCTGCATGTAACCATCAAAACGTATCAACTCTGTCACTGATCATAAACATATACCCAATTCATGTTGCTCTGATTTAATAGTTTTCTTTAAGTATTCATATTTGGACATTGCTATGGGGATATAACCATTCAAGGACCTTCCGGTTGTGGGAAAAAGAACATAGAAAAAATCAAAACATACCAGAGTCTTGAGCAATATAGCAGGAAATATAAAAGAGCAAGAGAAGGTAGGTCTGACTCTTCTTTCTGTTGTAGTTTAACAGAACACCAGTTGAATCGATGTTCTATTTGATAGGTTGTTTTAACTTTAATCAAATCATAAAAATAGAAATCACCGGTTGAATCAATACCTTGGCGGGCAAGCCTCACTGCAACAGCTTTCCAAACATTCCACGATACAGTCTTTACCAGGATCCATGAAGAATGCCACCTGAAATGTTTGCAAAATAATTATAGAATAGAAAGTCCCCCCTCTTCAATTGAAGAGGTATAGAATAAACAATGTGCAATGACTGGTGAACACATTTCAATCTTTTGCACCCTCATCAAATAATCAGATTATGAACAGATAATATCATTCAACATGAAGATTTCGAAATCAAAAGGACATTCAACAAACTGTTCCTATTTCCTAACATAGTTGAACTTTCCAAAAAAATGGAACTGTTCTGCATAAACAGCAAAAGGGTGAATCATTACGGAGTAACGTTCTTGTCTAGGTGGCAGCACTCTATGCAGTGTTGACCTGCAAATGCATGACACAGTATTAGAGATACAAAGAAGCTGACATTATTGTTTTACAAGCCCTCCAAGAAAAGCATTGAAAGCTTTGCGATAACAAACAACCTGAACAAACAATTGGTCCACCTCTCCATCATGTCCCCAATGTTAACAATGAATGCCCTACAGGTTCACATCCAATTTAGGTACTTTTGTTTTAATGATGATATGTACAATCTGCCATCACTAATACTCACCCACTTATGCTTGGCACATCCTCCCAAACCTGTGGTTGTTTGGATTTCTCCCTGCAAATCTGCTTTTAGAAAGGTGAAACTGATGTTGGGTCGAAATAAAAAATTTGAGGTTCGCATGTTTTTAACAAGGAACATACCTGAAGCCCCGGAACACCATCCGTCATCAGAAGAGTGATCATTCCATAATCTGAATGAGCAGAAGCACCATATATTTCTTCACTTGAAGAGTCCGAGTCCCCTAACATCAAAATTAAGAGGCACATCATCTTTTCTATCTATATATTTCTTCACTCCAATGGAAAGCTTTAGATACAAGTGCTCCATAAAAACTTCATATCAATCAAAGATTTCAACAAATATAAAGAAGCCAAGTAGTGCTACCATACCTGAGCCTGGATAATGTAATAAACGAATAACTCCTACTTGTTCATTAAGGGCACCCACTTTCCAGAAGAAGTCTTCATCTAATTTAAGGGACAGGGCAATTAAGGAGAGTAATTTAGTCCCAGCAGACCTAAGGAAGCAAATGTAGCACCACTTAAACCTTTCACAGGTGGCTGACTGTCATTGTATAGTTTTCCAAGCAAGATAGAGTTGAATTCAGAACTTCAAAGTAAGTTATGAACTGGGATGACAAAGGAATCTATAAAAAGGTTGAGTATATCTATAAATTTATAATAGAAACTCTTTGCAGAAACCATAAATACCAATATGTGAACTAATAGCAGGGACTCACAGCACTTTTTGATGATAAGTCTCCATTGCGCTTCTCCAAGATGGTAGATCTTCTGCAATTTCCAAGACAAAACGACATCTTGAGTATAACTCAATTAAACTTCTTATATGAAGAAACTACTACAAGATGTTTTGTATAATAAGATAATCATACATACCTTCTAAAGGCCATTGATTGAGGCCATCAGCTAGTGGACCAAGATAGAAAGTTTCTTTAGAGTCACCTGTTGTTCAAGCAATCGAAAGTGATCAATCTGACCTCAAATGATCTTTACAGTAAACCAGAAAGGAATTAGGAAAGAAAAATTTCGCTACTGAAATGGGTGTATTGGAAAATCTTGAATAAACCCTCTAGCATCTCAAATCAAAGTCGTTGATAAATAGTCATTGAACATGCAACTTAGGAAGAATGTTAAACATTAAAAAAAGGAAAAGGAAAAGGGAAGTTTAAATAATTAAAATAGATAGAAATACCTTTGGTAGTTAAAGTAGTATCAAGTTTTTCAGCATAAAGTGCTGTATAACCTCTGTGATTCTTGATAGCTAACTTCATCTTCTCTTCAATTGGGAATGAAAAGAAGTTGCTACTCTGCTCAAAAACTTTCTTAACCAATTCTTCATCGACCCCATGATTCACGAGGTAAAAGAAACCGTGGTCAATGCATGCCTGCTAAAAACCCATAAGTTTAAAAGCTTTTTTTTCTTTTGGAAAGAGTTACAAATTGCATGCAAAAGAGATTGCTTTGGTTCTAAAACCAGTGTCTTTATATTACAATCAATAGACCCGAACTGAAACTGCCTAAAGATTGAATATTGGCAAAGTAAAAGGGTAAAGAAGAAATAAAAAGACGAACCTTACGGATAGAGTTGGCGGTGGAGAAGCGATCTGGTGAGGCCAAGTCAATGATCGGAAGTTGAAGGGCGTTAGACATTTTTCTTTGTTTCGTGGTTTCTGCTGTTCACTTCGCTTTGAAATTCAATCCTGTACCCCAATTTGGTCCATTTTATTCTTATTTTTTATTTTTAAATATAACTGTTAAATCAATTGAAAATGACAATTTTTTTATATGTATTATGTCAAAACATTAATATCGCATTCATAGTTTTTAGATTTTGATACGTAATCAATCTGATTACATTATGAATTTTAATCTATTTATTTCGGGCTTAATTAAATAAATTATTAAAAATTATAAAATTTAATAAATATTAAAAATAAAAAATCAGTCGAATTACTAGTTGAATCAATTTAACAGTAAATTCAATAAATTCAGTGAATCAGCAAGTCAGACTTTTTATTATGAATTAATACCTTAAGTGACTCCAAATTTGATTAGTTAAGCCAATCTAGTTCTTCAAGCTCTTTTTTTTTCTTCTCTTGTCGATTCAAATTAGAATCACTCACTAATGGTTGACTAAAATTTTAATGTACTTTTTATACACTTTTTAAAAATAAATCGTAAAATTGGATAACTCGAATAAATCTATTTCTATTTGTTCCCACCCCAAAATTTGCAGGGCCTCACCCCAAAAATAAAAAATTATTCATTAAAGTCTTTTAGAAAATTTAAATTAGTAAAAGTAAAATTATACTCTATCCCTTTAAAAATTATAAAAAATTAATTTAATCCTTTAAAAAATAATAAATATATAAATTGTTAAAAGTTAAAATTTAATTTTAGTCCCGACTAAAAAAATTCTCTGACTTCACCCGTAATCAACACCATCACTTTTAATCTAATCATTATTTCAACATGCATCGTTTGTAATCTCATATTAGTATTCCACTTCACATAACTTATTTTGTTTACTTTACAATTTAATCATTATTTCTATTACTTTAATATACTAATTTGATTTCATGCATAATATTTACACAAACATATTTAATCCAACTATTTAACATACTCTGTACGAAAATAAAATAAAATCAAGTAAAATTCTTAAACTACTTACCTTGTATCTTTAATCTTATCACTTTCGTCCCTTTAAATTTTAATTTTTTACTTCTAAAATAGTATTCTATCTCTCTAATATTTTTAGAGATTGTTACAGGATCATAAAGGACACCTAGCCTGGCCTAAAAGAAATGTAAACACAAAACGTTGTCCAATGTCTTTGTCTGTCTGGCTCAAAGAGAAGGCACGTGTACAAATCTAATCACATCGTTGAAACAAAGGGGCCATCATCACGGCAACCCATATCAACGGCCGCCATCCTTTATCATCTATTAACCACGAAAAATGAAGGAATTTAATTCCATTTTTTGGTCCTAATTAATTGTAGTTTTGAAAATTTTATTGTTTGACCACACTTCCTTTATACTTTTCTTACAATCAACTGAACTAGATTGAGACACCTTGATTTTTCTTACCTACCATATAAACTTCATTAGCTGACACAACTAGATTTTAGAATAAATGGGGGAGTTTTTATTTTATTTTATTTTTTTAAAGATTTGATTCCACTGGAGAAAAATTTCCATAAAATTATTAAGATTAAATCCATAATTTTCAAATAATAAAAGCACCCTTGTTTTTGTTCAAAAGAAATGAATTTGGTTTAGCAGTTGCCAAAAAATTGTTGATAGCAATAATTTCATGCATACAAAGTTGCAATATGAACACCTTCTACTTATCAGTGACTAAAATGGATGACTTTTCTTTTTATAAATATAATTCCATTCCTCGTTTTCACATGGTGAACAGCAAATGGGATTTGTCCATAACAATCTTCTTCAACTTCTGCCATTTTATCCTCAACACCACCAAGATTCTTAGAATCAAATCTCCTTTTACACATATTCAATACGCAACTCAAACCAAATTGCAATGAACTTGGTACCAATATATATAGATAAAAATATATAACAAGCCAAATCAACAATGTTTGCAATTCCTTCAGCACAAGTGAGCTTGGAATGATGCATAACTTCAACTACTTGACATATGTAAGTCTAAAGCGCTCTTCCAGGTAGTCCGATGCTTTTATGGGTGGGAATCTGCATGTAACCATCAAAACGTATCAACTCTGTCACTGATCATAAACATATACCCAATTCATGTTGCTCTGATTTAATATTTTTCTTTAAGGATTCATATTTGGACATTGTTATGGGGATATAACCATTCAAGGACCTTCCGGTTGTGGGAAAAAGAACATAGAAAAAATCAAAACATACCAGAGTCTGTGCAATATAGCAGGAAATATAAAAGAGCAAGAGAAGGTAGGTCTTACTCTTCTTTCTGTTGTAGTTAACAAAACACCAGTTGAATCGATGTTCTATTTGATAGGTTGTTTTAACTTTAATTGAATCATAAAAATAGAAATCACCAGTTGAATCAATACCTTGGCGGGCAAGCCTCACTGCAACAGCTTTCCAAACATTCCACGATACAGTCTTTACCAGGATCCATGAAGAATGCCACCTGAAATGTTTGCAAAACAATTATAGAATAGAGAGTCCCCCCTCTTCAGTTGAAGAGGTATAGAATAAACAATGTGCAATGACTGGTGAATAAATTTCAATCTTTTGCACCCTCATCAAATAATCAGTTTATGAACAGATAATATCATTTGACATGAAGATTTCGAAGTGGAAAGGACATTCAACAAACTGCTCCTATTTCCTAACATAATTGAACTTTCCAAAAAAATGGAACTGTTATGCATAAACAGCAAAAGGGTGAATCATTACGGAGTAACGTTCTTGTCTAGGTGGCAGCACTCTATGCAGTGTTGACCTGCAAATGCATGACACAGAATTAGAGATACAAAGAAGCTGACGTTATTGTTTTACAAGCCCTCCAAGAAAAGCATTGAAAGCTTTGCGATAACAAACAACCTGAACAAACAATTGGTCCACCTCTCCATCATGTCCCCAATGTTAACAACGAATGCCCTACAGGTTCACATCCAATGTTCAGTACTTTTGTTTCAATGATGATATGTACAATCTGCCATCACTAATACTCACCCACTTATGCTTGGCACATCCTCCCAAACCTGAGGTTGTTTGGATTTCTCCCTGCAAATCTGCTTTCAGAAAGGTGAAACAGATGTTGGGTCGAAATAAAAAATTTAAGGTTTGCATGTTTTTAACAAGGAACATACCTGAAGCCCCGGAACACCATCCGTCATCAGAAGAGTGATCATTCCATAATCTGAATGAGCAGAAGCACCATATATTTCTTCACTTGAAGAGTCCAAGTCCCCTAACATCAGCATTAAGTGGCACATCATCTTTTCTATCTAAATATTTCTTCACTCCAATGGAAAGCTTTAGATACAAGTGCTCCATAAAAACTTCACATCAATCAAAGACTTCAACAAATATAAAGAAGCCAAGTAGTGTTACCATACCTGAGCCTGGATAATGTAATAAACGAATAAATCCTAATGGTTCATTAAGGGCACCCACTTTCCCAAAGAAATTTTCATCTAATTTAAGGGACAGGGCAATTAAGGAGAGTAATTTAGTCCCAGCAGACCTGAGGAAGCAAATGTAGCACCACTTAAACCTTTCACAGGTAGCTGAATCTCATTGTATAGTTTTCCAAGCAAGATAGAGTTGAATTCAGAACTTAAAAGTAAGTTATGAACTGGGATGACAAAGGAATATATAAAAAGGTTGAGTATATCTATAAATTTATAATAGAAACTCTTTGCAGAAACCATAAATACCAATATGTGAATTAATAGCAGGGACTCACAGCACTTTTTGATGATAAGTCTCCATTGTGCTTCTCCAAGACGGTAGATCTTCTGCAATTTCCAAGACAAAACGACATCTTGAGTATAACTCAATTAAACTTGTTATATGAAGAAACTACTACATGTTTTGTATAATAAGATAACCATACATACCTTCTAAAGGCCATTGATTGAGGCCATCAGCTAGTGGACCAACATAGAAAGTTTCTTTAGAGTCACCTGTTGTTCAAGCAATCGAAAGTGATCAATCTGACCTCAAATCTTTACAGAAAACCAGAAGGAATTTGGAAAGAAATTTAACGCTACCGAAATGGGTGTATTGGAGAATCTTGAAAAAACGTATTAGCATCTCAAATCAAACTCGTTGATATAGTCATTGAACATGCAACTTAAGAAGAATGTTAAACATTAAAAAAGGAAAAGGAAAAGGGAAGTTCAAATAATTAAAATAGATAGAAATACCTTTGGTAGTTAAAGTAGTATCAAGTTTTTCAGCATAAAGTGCTGTATAGCCTCTGTGATTCTTGATAGCTAACTTCATCTTCTCTTCAATTGGGAATGAAAAGAAGTTGCTACTCTGCTCAAAAACTTTCTTAATCAATTCTTCATCGACCCCATGATTCACGAGGTAAAAGAAACCGTAGTCAATACATGCCTGCTTAAAACCCGTAAGTTTAAAATCTTTTTTTTTTCTTTTGGAAAGAGTTACAAATTGCATGCAAAAGAGATTGCTTTGGTTCTAAAACCAGTGTCTTTATATTACAATCAATAGACCCGAACTGAAACTGCCTAAAGATTGAATATTGGTAAAGCAAAAGGGTAAAGAAGAAATAAAAAGACGAACCTTACCGATAGAGTTGGCGGTGGAGAAGCGATCTGGTGAGGCCAAGTCAATGATCGGAAGTTGAAGGGCGTTAGACATTTTTCTTTGTTTCGTGGTTTCTGCTGTTCACTTCGCTTTGAAATTCAATCCTGTACTCCAATTTGGTCCATTTTTATTCTTTTTTTTTATTTTTTATTTTTTAAATATAACTGTTAAATCAAATGAAAAATGACAAATTTTTATACGTATTATGTCAAAACACTAATATCGCATTCAAAGTTTTTAGATCTGATTACGTAATCAATCTGATTGGATTATTAATTTTAATCTATTTATTTCGGGCTTAATTAAATAAATTATTAAAAATTATAAAAATTTAAAGAATATTAAAATGAAAAATCAGTCCAATTGTTAGATAGATCAATTCTTTGAATCAATTCAACAATACATTCAATAAATTCATACTAATTCGTGGATTAACAAGCCAAACTTTTTATTATGAATTAATACTTTAAGTGACTCCCAATTTGATTAGTTAAACCAATCTGGTTCTTGAAGCTCCTATTCTTTTTTTTTTTTCCTTCTTTTATCGATTCAAATTATAACTACTCACTAATGGTTGACCAAAATTATTGTTGTGCGGAAGCGTGTACAAGAGTAAAATTATTGTACTAAAAAATCACACTAAAATTATTGTACTAAAAAATCATACTAAGTTTAATTTCCAAGAAAGAGAGGTAGATCATAAGAATCGCTTAAATACTAGGTCTTTTCTAGCCAGAATATCCATCTATCGTAATTTAATAGTACAATAAATCACTACAATCATATTTACAAAATATGCAAAATAATACAATAAAGAACGCTAGAATTTTAACGAGGTTCAGCAAATTTTGCTTACGTCATCGGGCATTACCAAATATATTTCACTCCAAAATACAAGTGAAGATTTACAAAGAGAGAGAAAAATGCCTTAAGTAAATAATGGTAAATGTAGGTTGATAAAAAATGACAAATGGTTAGGCTTATTTACAGTGGAGGTACAGGGAGCAACTAGCAAAGTCACTATACAATTAGAGACTAAAATTTGCAATTATCTCATGTCAAATCTCAATCCCACTCTTGGTGCCTTAAATCTCATATTTCTAGTGCCAATATTTTGTTACCCATATCTTTGTCTTTCCAAAGTATGGATGATTGCCAATAATTTTAATGTAAGATTCTTAATTTATACTTTCCATACATTTCTGTAAAGATAAAACGCGAAATTGGACAACCCAAATAAATCCACTTTTATTTCTTCCCACCACTTATAAATTCAACTCCAAACCAAAAAATTCAAACTGTACAATTTTTGAGATAAGATTTTTTTTAATCATTTCCCTGTCAACATCTTAATTTTCAGACAGTAAAAGTACCCAAAACATAACTTCTTCACTAATGATTGGCAAAAGAGCTTTGACTACCAATATCAACACCAGTGGTGTATCTAGGGGGCTGGCAGAGGCCTCACCCCCAAAAATAGAAAATTATTTATTTAAATCTTTTGGAAAATTTAAATTAATAAATGTAAAATTATACTTTGCCCCCTTAAAAATTATAAAAAATTGATTTAATCATTTAAAAATGATAAAAATATATACTATTAAAAATTAAATTTTAATTTTGGTCCTTACTAAAACATTTTCTGGCTTCACCCGTAATCAACACCATCACTTTTGATCTAATCATTATTTCAACATGCATCGTTTGTAACCTCATATTAATATTCCACTTCACATAACTTATTTTGTTTACTTTACAATTTGATCATTCTTCCTACTACTTTAATATACTAATTTGATTTCATGCATAATATTTGCACAAACATATTTAATCCAACTATTTAACATACTCTATACTGGAAATAAAATCAAATCAAGTAAAATTCTTGAACCGCTACCTTATATCTTTTAATCTCTTCACTTTCTTCACTTTAAATTCCAATTTCTTGCTTCCAAGATAGTATTCTAACTCTCTAGTATTTCTACTTTACTTCTTCTTTTGAGTGGTTATGAAAAATTTTAACTGAATTAAGTGAAAAAGTGAGATTTCATGGAGAATGACTAAATTGCAAAGAAAGCAAAGTTTTCTTTCCTTCTCCTCTTCCACGAACGTAATATGCATGGGGAAAGATGACTGCCTTTCTCCCTTCTTATACAAATATTAAATTAATAAAATATTAATAAATATTTAAATAAATTTTTTATAAAATATTATTTTATCCATTAAATAACACCAACATAATTATTAGACTCTTCTCTCTTGTTAATTGACTATTTTGTCCTTTATGATTTTTAAAATTTCATTTTGAATAATCACTTAATTTAGTAAAATTATGATTTATTCTTTCCTAATTCTTCACTTATTCAATTTGGTCCTTATTCATCCATTTTCCTTATTTTAAGGACCTTCCACTCTTAATATATTTACACTATTAACCCTTTAAATTTTTATATTTACACTTTAACCCTTTAAATTCTAAGTATTTATATTTGGGTCACAAAACTTTTCATATGTTTATGATTTAGTCCCCACTTTAAATTAATGCATCATTCTCCATCAAAATTTTCTTTGACATTAGCTAAATTTTCACTTTTTATAACGTTTATTTCTTTATTCCTTTATTTTACTTTATCGAGGACAAATTCTCGATTTTTTCACTATTTCTATAATTAAACAATTTTCGAAGCGTTACATTCTCTTCTTTTTTTTTTTTTTTCTTCTCTTATCAATTTAAATTATAACCACTCACGACCAAAATTCTAATGTAAGGTTCTTAATTTACACTTTCCATACACTCCTACAAAGATAAAATGTGAAATTGGGAAATCCAAATTTTTGAGAATAAGTCTACTCTTACTTCTTCTCACTACTTATTAATATTGAAAAGGAATTTTTAGTGTTATTATATTTATTGATTGATTAAAGATTCAACTCCAAATTAAAAAATTCAAACAGTTGAATGTTTGAGCTGGGTTTTTTTTTTATCATTTCCATGTCATCTCGATTTTCAAACAGTAAAAGAGATTTGGCTATTAATATCAACTTGTTTAACAATTATTTAGGTATCAAATAGTGCATTTTAATAGTTAAAAGCAGTCTTTGAGCCTTAGTCCGAGCACTACGTTAAAACGAACCGGAACATGGAAAAAAATAAAATTTGGAGCCACTACCACAATTTGATGAATTTTTGTAACTTTGAGTTGGTGAGCAGCAAATGGGTTTATCTTCAACGATTGCCATATCATCCTCCACAACATCTGTCACACCCAAATTTTGGACCTTTAAAGTTAGGTGTTAGTATACCTTTGTAATTTGGTTTAAACCGAGTAATGATTTTTTTTATGATGTTAAAATTTGGATTGTAACGGGATTGGGAAGGTCTTCGTAGAACACCTTTTATATACATTTATTTAAATTATAAACTTATTCCGAAGATATTTAATATATTTCATTTCACAATGAGGAAGCTAAAAAAGGGAGGATATATGTTGGTTTTAAAATTTGATTTAATTCTGTAATTTTCTTTTATAGATTTAGGGTGAATTTGAATGAGTTGTATGTTTATTTATGGTTAGTGTGAAAACAATAGTGGTGGTGATATTAAATATTTTAGCAATGTAAGACAAAAAGTAAACTAAACGTATTGCATCGCACCACGCTCAATAACTCATCCAAACTCACCTGTACTAGATGTGAGGATAAGGAATTGAGCTCAATGCTCAATAACTCATCCAAACTCACCCGTACTAGATGTGAGGATAAGGAATTGAGCTCAATGCTCATTGAACTACATGGTGGGAGCTTGTTTATCTAACGGTTATAGATAGTAAAAATTTTAGAAGGGGGGGGTTGGATGGGTAATAATGACAGAGGTTAGCAGTGGGATTGCTTAGATATGACTAAATACATTATAATCATAAAAAATAGTTTAATTAGGCTAGTGGAAGTGGGTGACCGGCTATTTCAATTAATGTTGGCCAAATTGTTTCTTTTGACTTGAAGCTATCTTTAATTTTATTTAACGTGTAGGGGAGAATTGTGAGTGGGAGTGGGTGGCGGACTAATAAATAATAAATTTAATATATTTTAATATTATTTTTAATGTGTTTTTGGATGAATATTTATGCAAATCGGTGAATTTGATGCTCCTAATCCTTTTAATTTATGTTCTTATATTTAGGTGAGCATTTGTGAGTAGAAGGAGCAAAAATAAGAGAAAAAGAGCAGATTTCAGGAGCCACATGGGCTAGACACATGCCTATGTGTTAGCCCATGCCGATTTTGCACATTGCTTCCCAAACACGTGAAAAAACACAATTTTTAGGCTTTCTGAGCATTCTAAAGTCTATAAATGCCAAATATAAGAATAGATATTGGAGCCATCAGAGAAGATCGAAAAAAACACTCGAAGACCATTTGGAGCCAACTCTAAAGCAGATTTCTATCAAGATCGAAGATCTCCTTTTAATTTCTTTTGAAATTTTTATGAGTTTCTTTGTTTTTATGGTTTTTCTAACTTTGAGATATTTTTATTCAAGATTATGAACTAATTCCCTAGATATATACTTAGGGAAGATGAAATCTATGATGAAATCTATTATTTATTTTTTATTTTATGCAATAAATACTTGATTCTTGTTCTTAATTATGTATGTCTATCCCTTGTTTTAATATTTCTGGGATATTAATTCATGTTTAATGTGCTTAAATCAGTGGAAGAAAAGCCCCTGTTTAAGAGTAGATCTAGCATAATTGAGTGGAGTTGCATGCAATCCTAGAAATAGGATGACATAAATCTACTGGATTAGAATAAAATCTAATAGGGGAATCCATACATCGAGTTAATGCGACGATAGGGGTTTTAATTAGAAAGAAATTTCAATTATCAACCTAGAGTCGGTTGTTCTTACTCTCAAAAGAGATATTAACATAATTTAGGGATCGTTTAATTCAGATTCAAAATAATAGGTGAAGTTTAGTGAGTATTGTCTCTCTCATTGGTTATCTTCAATTATTTTTCCTATTTCATCTCTGTTGAGTTCTTAGTAAATTAGTTTAGTAATTTTAGTTTAAAGCACATCACTTCAATTTATTAGCTAAATAATTAGAAAACGATAATTACTAATACTTTTAGTTCTCGTAGATACGATATCACAACTCACCGTAGTTATATTATTGTTCGATAGGTGTGCTTGTCTTTGTCGTAAATTTTAGTTAGCATGGAAAACACACATCACAGACAAATCAAGGGAGAAAGAAATAAGTAAGAAATGTTTTTTTGGGTGGTTAATATGGAGGAACTAAGGTATGTTTGGGTACATGGTGGGAGAAATTAAGTGATTAGAGTATTCAAGTAAAGTTTCAAGCATGGTAGACTCTTGCATCTCTTCTCTATATCAAAATATTGTAAATTGAAATGGTAGGATGTAGAACCGTGAATTAACAATGACATGAAGCCCTCTTTGCTTAACTTAAACTCTTTAATGGCTGTAATGTTGGGTTCATATTATGATAACAACCCTTTTTCCTTTCTAATTATCATGCTTGGATGTTAGCTAGCAAAGAGTTGGAGGGACCAAACGGTTAGTGTGAGGCTCTCGGCATCTTAGCTCTTAGGAAAGTTATTTTGGTGAGTTCTCGAACAACACTTGAAATGTAACACCCCTCGCCCATATCCAACGCCGGGACAGGGTTCGAGGTGTTACCTGACTTAAACTCAATCAATCACACAAAAACTGGGCCGTAAAATTTTGATCAATTTAAAAACTTTTCTTTTCACATGCAATCTGTCCCATATACGGGCTTACGAGGCCCAAAACATACATCCGGGGTGGTTCGGGACCCAACCAAGAACTCATGAAAAACTTAGAAAATCTTTTGCATCAAGGCTTCACAAGCCCGTGTGGGTATAGAGCACACGCTCGTGTGCTAGGGACACGCCCGTGTCCCGAACCCGTGTCTAAAAACCTAGACATTCTGCCAAAACCACACGACTAAGGCACACGCCCGTGTGTCTACCCATGTGGACAATTACAAGGCTATTTTCCAAGCCATTTGTCACCCTCACAATATGTGCACACGTACTTATCCAATAACATACAACATGGCATAAATGAGCTCTTAAACATATACAAACATGTTATGCTCAAATCAATTTCTTATGCAATAAATATCATAGAATTTGCTCACATCATTGCCACATACTAGTCATAACTATCATTACATCACAAACCTCATGTCCATCACTAAGCATGCAAAATCATTTCCACAAACCATTCATGAGGCATTATTAATTATTTACCAATCACCTAATCTTGCATCAGTTACTAACTCATCAATGAATCTCATTTCAATCTCTAGGCATACATGCTATAAGCCACATCACAAAAGATAGTATCATACATATATATGAATAAACATTTAGGCCCACAACATCATTAGCCAACATAGGCCAACCCACATGGCTACAACACTTTATCAATACAAGCCAACACCTTTGGCTAAATCATAATATCACATACTCAACGTTAAAACCCTATACATGCCATAGACTCGAAACACTAGGATTTACTTATGCCGATAGCATTAACTCGACAGTGTGATAATATCTCTGACGGCCTCCAACTCGAGCTAACCTGACAACCCTAGGGAACATGGGAAAGAAAGGGGGCAAGCTTTACGCTTAGTAAGTTCATATGAAAACAATAAATAACTCATTAACATGTTTTATCAATGTTTACAACATATGCTCAAGTTCACAACAAGCTGTCTTCTTGAGTAATAGTCACTAAATTATTTATAATTGGATCTACGAAACTCCAAATTAAGTTCCGTTAATTTTCTCTGAAACTAGACTCATATAAATTTCTACCATAAAATTTCCAGAATTTTTATCTTAGCCAATTAGTACAGTTTATTCCTCAAAGTTACACCAGATTCACTGTCTGACAGTTTAGACCCTTTTGCATTAAAGTTCAATTATCTCATATCTTAGGACTCGAATAATGTTCTCGTCTATTTTTCTGGAAACTAGAATCATTAAGGATTCTAATCATATAAATCATAACTCGTAAATATTTTTGTACAATTTATAATGATTTTCTAAAATCAGAGTAGGGGATCTCGAAGTCATTCTGACTCTGTCCCATGCAACTTCAAATATCTCATTATAGGAAATTCTTTTGCTTACACGGTTTCTTTTATACGAAACTAGACTCAATAAGATTTATTCTAATATTTTATTTAGCTTCTAACTAATTTTCCACTATTTTTAGTGTATTTTCAAAGTTACACTACTGCAGTAACTCAAATCTGTCAAGGCTAAGTTACTCATAAGCTTAGTGTACATACTTGTACAACTTGTAACATAACTCAAGTATATACCTGTACCAACTCGTATTAAGTATATAATCATACTTTCTTTAACATGCCCTCCTTAGGGCTTTCATCACATCATCCATTTCATTACCCGTTGAATACTTGGGATGCTAAAGGATGTTCGGAATTATCATATGCCAAATAGAATGCCCAAGGCCATGTCCCCCACATGGTCTTACATGGATCCACATATCGTTGCCATATCTCGGATATGGTCTTATACAAGGTTTCATATTAGTGTCGATGCCATGTCCCGGACATGGTCTTATACTAACACACATATCATCACATTTTCATTGAATCCTCACAAGTCAATTCCAATAGAGGCATACATCAACATTTTGTACAATATCAAGTATTAAGCACATCATAATGAAATTGAGCATTACTTTCATACAAACTTCTAATATTTTAGGCCATACACTTAATGCCATAACAATAAAGAATTTTAATTCAAGCATGATATTGCATTATTGTTACCATACGAACTTACCTCGATACCACAAAGGTGAAAAAGACATAATCATCCATAAATCGATTTTCCCCGTTCTAGGCCCAAATCGCATTTTTCAACATCGAAAACATCACATTTAGCTTATTAAAACAATGTACTAATCAAATTAGTCCATTGACACACTTTGGCAAAATTTAAAATTTTGCCCCTCTATTTTGCCAAAATTACCAAATTGCCCCTAGGCTTGAAAAATGATTTTTATTCAATTTCTTTACTCAATAAGCCTAGATAGACCATTTTCATAACTATGGCAACTCACAAAAATCATTATTACACACACTAACACCTTATCTTACAACTTGGCAAACTAGCCCTTTTTAAGGTGTTTTCATGCAATTTCTTTCACAAAAGTTGTTTATTAGACAACTAGGACTCATAATCTTCCATAAAAACATAGAAAACAACATATTTACTCTCATGGCAAAACCCTAAACTCTTCATCATTTTGAAAACTAGACCCCTCATATGAAAGCTCATGCTTTAGGGGTTCCAAAAATATAAAAATCATCAAGAAACAACCAAAGATCACTTACTAGCAAGGGATGTAAGTGGCTGATATTTCAAAGCTTCAAAACCCCTTTCTTTGCTGCATATTTCAGTGGAGGAGAAGAGAAAATGATAACTTTTTCTTTTTTATTTGTTAATAATAAAACTAGTCAAAATTGGTGACCAACTTCACCTAATTTTGACTTTTCAACAATTTTTGTCCCCTCATGACCGGTCATGCTTCATTTAGGGGTTTAATTTCACTTTAAAGTCCCCCAATTTAATACACAAGGCAATTTAACACCTTAGGCATCAAAACACAACTTTTACCTTTTACGCGATTTAGTCCTTTTTTGAAATTGGACTAGAAATCGCTAAAATTAACTTACTAAAATTTATATGCACTTATAAAATTATATTATAACACATAAAATAATACTAAAATAATTTTCTCTAGCCTCGAAATAGTAGTCCCGAAACCACTGTTCCGACTAGGCCCAAAATCGGGCTGTTACATGAAAACTTGTTGAATTCGACTGGAAGTTGTGGGAACTATCTCTTGATTAAGGATGTTGCTATTAATTTTGCGTATCTTGTATTGTGGTTTAAAATGCAAAAAATAGCATGCATTGTTGTTCGGTTTATGCTTGAGAAGTTTAAAATTTGGGAGCTTAAAACAGTTTAAATTGCGATTCATATTGCTGTCCAAAAATTCAGTTTTAGTAATGTCCCATTATTAATGGTTGAAGCTAAGAAACAAGTAATTGATGAAAGGATGTAGGGAGCTAAATTGTCTGAAAATGTAGTTGTTGTTAGCTGGAGAACTACTCGAATGCATGCTAGAGTTTAATATGTCCGGATGTATACTGGAAATTAATCATGTCCGAATGAATGTTAGAATTAAACATGTCCGAATTACCTTGCTTAATTAGATTAAATGTGTCTGTAATTTAACCCTGTCTATGCAATAAAGTTGTTGTTATGTTTCAAAACAGGTCAAGAGCTTGGATATTTAAAATTAAATTAGTACATTGCATGATCTTGTATGATTAATTAAATGCTTATTGGTGGCATTGATATATCATTATCCAATTATAAGACAAAATATATGTATAAAATATTGAAATCTTTTATGTATCATGATGTTTGTTTTAGTGTTTAATACGGGTGTAAATGAACAGAATGTTTGATAAATTATTCGTGAACCGTTTGTATAACGTCCGTTTATTAAATAGGTATGAAATTTTTTTTATGTTCGTTTAATAAACGAACGAACACGAACAGAGGTGTATTTGGTTCGTTTATGTTTACGAACAAGCTCATTTAAAAGCTCATTTATTGGCTCATTTATTGACTCATTTATTTATTAATGGTATTTTCTTATAAAAATTCCATTAGTATATATTAGTAAAATTATATTGGTTTGTATTTTTTCATTTATAATATAATTATTAATATTTATATTTGACTATTTTATATCTAAACAATATATGTATATGTATTTATTGTTTGTTTGTTTGTTTATTATTAATTACATTGTTCGTGAACATGTTTAATTATATGTGTATGAACATGTTCGTAAACACTAAACAAACGAATATGAACACATATAATTTTAAATAAACGAATATGAACAAAACTTTGAATTTTTTAACGAACACAAACTAAACACGAACAAACTTAAAAATAAACAAACAAATATGAATAGATGTTTACTCGTTTAAGCTCTGTTTATTTACAACCCTAGTGTTTAGAATGAAATGCCCTGGAGAGAACTCAATCATGTTTAATTGTGAGCCTTTCTTAGCCTTTGTCAAATTTTAATTGCTTAAATTTCTACATTTTTCTGCCTTATGTTTTCTGTTTTCGGTAGAAGAAGTTATGTAACGCCCCAAAAATTGGGCCTTGAGTCTGGAATTCGTATAGAAGAAAACCTGAATAATTAAGAAGTTTTAAATATTACCGTTTAAGAAAAAAAATTGAATTACTACTAGAAAATTTTTACTATTATGGATATTTTAAATTTTTACTAAATTTTAATTAGTATTATGAGATAAAATTATTATTCTTAGAAAAATATTACTATATGTATGTTTGAAAAATTTTATGAAAATTATTATTATTTCTTGTATTATTGATATTTGAAATTTTTATTATTAGATATATTTATAAAATTATTATTATTATAATTATTATTATTAGATAGGGAAAATAAAATAAAATATATATATATTTATAAAAGTATTGTTGTTTTGGTGTTTAAGACTCTAGAAAAATTTTAATTTTATGCCACCTTAGGGAATCTGGGCAGTAGGCCTTAATAAAAATTTGGGCTGCTTTTTAGCATAAAGGAGCACTTGGCCCAGTGGCTAAGCATCCTAGGAAGGTGTGGGAGGTGCTTGGGTTTAAGGCGCGGCGTGTGCAATTTGGGCTTTTTTTTTAATATGCAGATCGCGGCTAGAATAAGGGTTAAGAGGAGTTGCGAGTATAATTTAACACAAAGACCGCTTTGACTTAGTGGCAGCAGCATGCTAAGGAAACCCAGTGGTCACGAGTTCGAAGGCAGGGGGAACCGAAACTTGTTTTATTTTTTTAAGAAGCCCGTGACTGAAGCGGATAAGGTTTATAAGTAAATGCAGTCGAAATATAACAAAAGCGAGGGTGTGTAGTAGCGGCAAGCAGGGTGGCTGTAACGCCCCTAACCCGAATCCGTCACCAGAATAGAGTTACGGAGCATTACCGTAGTTGCCGATTCATTTATCAGATATTTCATTAATCCGATATCTTTTCTTTTCCACGTTCAAGTCTCGTATTCAAGTCATCCGGATCTTTATAAAGAAATTTGATCATCGTTTTCATTTATTTCATGTTATAATACATTCAACTAATGCTCTAAACAAAATTATCATTTTACCCTTAAACTTTTAATTAATGACAATTTCATCCTTTAGTTAAAATAAAATAAAATTATTGCAATTTAATCATTATTTCTAGCCGTTATTCTCACACAAATTGATAACAACCTATGAATTCTATAAAATGTCAAAATTTTTCATAATTTCAACACTTTTCAATTTAATCCTTAAAACATGTTTTTCCCTGATCTTGAGCTAAATTAATAATTTCATTCAATTTTGTAATTTAAATAATAAAATAATCCATTTCATGCAAATTGGTCATTTCTAACATTTTTTTTACAAAATTGCCCATAAAATTTTACTTTTATTCAATTTAGTCCATGAGCCTAAAACATACAAATTAGCCATGCTAGCTGAATATTCATACATATTTTCCACCTCCTCCTCTCCATTCCACATCCTTAATTTATATAACATGCAACAAGTAACATTATCAATAATTTCACTATTTACTTATGTATATTCAAAACTGTCCATTTGCGTCATAGTCACTAAATTATTTATATCTTAAGCTACAGAACTCAAAATTAAGATCCGCTAATTTTCCATAAAACTAGACTTACTTATCTTATTACCATAAAATTTTCAGAATTTTTGGTTTAGCCAATAAGTACAGTTTATTCTTTAAAGTTGCCCCTGTTCTGCTGTCTGACAGTTCCGACCCTTCTTCACTAAGAATTAATTATCTCATTGTACGAGATTCGAATGATGTTCCCGCTTATTTCTATTGAAAATAGACTCTTTAAGGATTTTAAAAATATAAATTTAATCCCTTAATTATGTTTCTCCAATTTTTTATGATTTTCCAAATTCAGAAAAGGGGAACCCGAAATCATTCTGACATTGTCTCACAAAACTTATTATATCTCATGATTTACAATTCCATTGCTTACACCGTTTCTTCTATAAGAAACTAGACTCAATAAGCTTTAATTTCATATTTTATTCATCCTATAATTAGATTTCTAAAATTTTTGGAGATTTTTCAAAGTTAGACTATTGCTGCTGTCCAAAACTGTTTTAGTGCAAAATGTTGATTTTCATTTTGCCCCAAATTTCACAGTTCATACAATTCAGTCCTTATTTAATTAACCCCTCAATTAAACTAATTTTCTCAATTAATAATTTTCCTAGACATTATAAGTTATTTCATAACTATTGAAATTCAGAATTTCCACATAAAACTCTAACTTCAAACTCTTTTACAATTTAGGTCCCAAACATTCACTTTCTATTCAATTCTTTCAATAAAATCAGCATATAAACAATTTAAATCTCTAATTCTATGTCAAATCATCATATAATTCCAGCACATATTCATAGAAACTTTCAATTTCTTTCATAGAATCAAGAACTAATGAATTCAACAAATGGACCTAGTTGTAAAAGTCACAAAAACACAAAAATTTCAAGAAATAATCAAGAATTGAACTTACTTGAAGTAAAAATATGAAAAACCAGCTTAAGGGAACTCTTCCATGGTGTTTTTTCTGATGAGAATGCAGAAAAATAAAGAGAAATCTAGATAATTCCACTTTAGTCCTAGCTTTATTAAGTAAATTTTGCAATTTTCCAAATTTGTCCTTATTTTCTTGGTGATTTCATGCTCTTGCCGTCCAGCCCAAATAGACCTTGGGCCTATTTGCCTTTTAAACCCTCTTTCTTTTATCATTTAAGCTATTTAATCATTTTCCACAATTTTGCATTTGATACAATTTAGTCCTTTTGTTCAATTAGCTATCAAGACTTTAAAATTTCTTGACTAAACTTTAATACTAACTTATTAACACTCCATAAATATTTATAAAAATATTTATAGCTCGATTTAAAATTCACGAGGTCTCGATACCTCGCTTTCAATTTTAATTATTTTAATATATATATATATATATATATATATATATATTTTGTACATTTCACTATTTCAAAATTTTTCCTAACTTCACATTTAACTTATACTCACTAAATTAATAATATTTCCTACTCATTTTTCAGATTTAGTGATCTCGAATCACTGTTCGGACACCACTAAAAATTAAGTCATATAACTCTCCCCTCTTTAGGATTTTCGTCCCGAAAATCTTACCAGAAGAAGTTGCTTTCAACACTCATAAAACACCTTTACTAACTTCTCAAAATCACAATTTGATTTAACCTCGAATATCTTTTTCCATTCACCTTTGAACTCTAGAACACAATGTTGGAACATACCGTCAAAATTCTAAATTACCTCTCGGGATACATATACTCACCGATCCATCAAATGAAAACTCAGACCTCTTGAAATGATCATACAGATCTTTCTTTGTCAAATGAACAACCATAAACTAAATAACATTTTCCTTTCCGATGTTAATGACAATCCCAATTCGAAATCTATAGTCATTCTATCTCATAACACACTAGTATTATCATTGACTGCAATAATCCTAAATGTTCTTAATGTTCGGCTTACTTGCTAACAAATAGACATTTGAACATGAACTCAAAGATATTATGTAACGCTCGTGCAATCACTAGTACATCTAACTCAAAAGAAGATAATAAAGATCTTGATATTTTCTCAAAGAAAGCCAGAAGAAAAACACTGCTTACCGACTTTGGACTTCCATCATAACAGAGATAATATATTTCCCGCACGTATAAAACAAAATCATAATCAGTAGAAACATAAGAATAGTCTCACATAAATTTTTACCATTAACTTCATTTCCAACATATATTTTTACCATTAACTTCATTTCCAACATATTAAAATAGAATTCCAAGAAGATGAAGAAATGATGATCATAAACCGACCAGACCAATAGGGCTTTCGTCTAACATCATAATTAACTAGCATTCTCAAAACATCAGAACTCCACCAGAGACTGAACAACCACACACATATCTCTGAGGATAAAAGAATATATAGAATACCCAGAAAGATGATCATATTCGTTTCAACTGTAACTATCACACACAGACATCTTTACTACTCAATTATCATTTTTTTTTTTCATTTCTTTTACTAATTCTGTCATCATGAACCCCGCATCATTCCATTCACTAACGAAAACCAATTCGGGAAAAATTTCAGCAAACACATACTTCAGACATTGTTCTGAATAAGTCGACTAGCCGAGGTTAACTTTTTCTTTAACCGTGACATTACGTAATCTGAATAATCTTTAGAATAATCTGATATCTTTTTTTTTTTAAAACTGTATTCACTTGTCAAACTATTTTCAACTCCGTCTGCATTATTAATTATTCCATTACTGTACTCATTAGTTTCACATTTGTGAACTTATTCAACTTTTTTTTTGTAAATTTTCATTATAAAATACTACATTGGTAAGAGGGTGAGGTCGTAAAGCCTCTAACTGAGTTCTCATAAATACACACATATAACTTAGCGTTTATCATCAACATCATATCATCACAATTACATAATTCACTTCAAACAAATTAACATACATGATTATGTTACACGAACTTTTCAATTATCCATTTCAAACTAGCGTACTTAAACATACATTCCATGAATTTTGAGTAAATTTACTTATAGCATTTACTTAACCAAGCAAGTCAGACACATAATATTATATGAATGCCACACAAACATAGATAAGTTTATCACAATATAAACTTTCATTTCATTCACGTTTCATCATTTCTCAACTTTTGATTATCTCATTTCGTACATTGTCACATACATATCATGAACTTCTATTCTTACATTTCTAAGTTCCTTCTCATCATAAACCCATTTCAAATATCTCAATATCACTAACTCATACTTCTCTTACCATATACATAATTTAACATTTAACATTTAATAATAAATAATTTGAATTATAGTAATATAATCGTACGTTGAGTATGTTTGTACTCATGGTATTACCATAATTCAAATTATAAATACTATAATAAATAATAGACATCAAACATGTAACAATATAAGTCATATGTGTTAATTATGCTTTAATTTCATATCTCGGCAATAGTCTTTCATCAAATGGCATCATATATCATCTATATTATCTTTAATCAATTCATGAACCTTTGGTTCAAGCTTTCAATCTCATATCTCTATTTCAATTCACAATTCACATTTCTTTTTATAATTCCACTTTTTCACACTTTCTATAGTTTAATCGATCAAATTCATTCGATTTTCTCATTTCATTTACTCAACCCTATTAACATAACTCGGACTCAGACGGATACACGGATCCAACCAAACACACCAGTAAGGCACATTGTGCCTAAAACGGTACATAGTACCTGATCAGAATACGACACATAAGTGCCTGAAACGACACACGAGGTGCCTGCTGCGACACACAAAGTGCCTGATCAGTAAAGCCGACAAATCCCTTACACTTCCAGTTCCTATGGCATGCCAATTATATCCGACTAGTCTGACAAGTTAATAGGGAATTCAATTCTCATTTCAATTTCACTTAATATTCATATTTACCCCTATTAACAAGACTCGGACTTTGGCGGATACACGGATTCCATCCAAACACACCAAAATGTCCAACCAAAACACACCAAAGATAATCCTCCAAAACACACCAGTATCATAGAATCCTCCCAAACACACCAGAATAATATAATCCATCCAAAACACACCAGAATAGCACAAAGTGCCTCTTTGGATAAATCCCAAGAATATAAACATCAGCATATCCAAATCTCATCTCCAAATCCCTTCTCAAAATCCTATGGTATGCCAACTATATCCGACTCAGTCCGGTACAGTTAATAGGGTATTCAATTCACTTTCCAATTTCCAATCAATACACATTTCAATTAATCGCATATTCATATCGATTTCATCACATTCCCAATCAATAAAATTTTCAAATATAACATATATCCAAAATTCTATTTCCACATCAATCACATATATCCATACAAATTTAATTCAATATTGATACTTACCTTAAAATTTTACTTACTATACACATAAATTTAAATATAACATTCTGGAAGATATTAAATTTTCTTATCACAAGTTATATAATGGCATGTATTTCTAGATTTCACATATGCTACGTTCGGTCCGAGAACCGACTAAACCTTAGCTCCGATACCAATAAATGTAACGCCCCTAACCCGAATCCGTCACCGGAATAGAGTTACGGAGCATTATCGGAGTTACCGATTCATTTATCAGATATTTCATTAATCCGATATCTTTTCTTTTCCACGTTCAAGTATCGTATTCAAGTCATCCGGATCTTTATAAAAAAATTTGATCGTCGTTTTCATTTATTTCATGTTATAATACATTCAACTAATGCTCTAAACAAAATTATCATTTTACCTCTAAACTTTTAATTAATGACGATTTCATCCTTTGGTTAAAATAAAATAAAATTATTGCAATTTAATCCTTATTTCTAGCTGTTATTCTCACACAAATTGATAACAACCTATGAATTCTATAATATGTCAGAATTTTTCATAATTTCAACACTTTTCAATTTAATCCTTAAAACATGTTTTTCCCTGATCTTGAGCTAAATTAATAATTTCATTCAATTTTGTAATTTAAATAATAAAATAATCCATTTCATGCAAATTGGTCATTTCTAACATTTTTTTACAAAATTTCCCATAAAATTTTACTTTTATTCAATTTAGTCCATGAGCCTAAAACATACAAATTAGCCATGCTAGCTGAATATTCATACATATTTTCCTCCTCCTCCTCTCCATTCCACATCCTTAATTTATATAACATGCAACAAGTAACATTATCAATAATTTCACTATTTACTTATGTATATTCAAAACTGTCCATTTGCGTCATAGTCACTAAATTATTTATATCTTAAGCTACAGAACTCAAAATTAAGATCCGCTAATTTTCCCTAAAACTAGACTTACTTATCTTATTACCATAAAATTTTCAGAATTTTTGGTTTAGCCAATAAGTACAGTTTATTCTTTAAAGTTGCCCCTGTTCTGCTGTCTGACAGTTTCGACCCTTCTTCACTAAGAATTAATTATCTCATTGTACGAGATTCGAATGATGTTCCCGCTTATTTCTATTGAAAATAGACTCTTTAAGGATTTTAAACATACAAATTTAATCCCTTAATTATTTTTATCCAATTTTTTATGATTTTCCAAAGTCAGAAAAGGGGAACCCGAAATCATTCTGATATTGTCTCACAAAACTTATTATATCTCATGATTTACAATTCCATTGCTTAATCTCATGATTTACAATTCCATTGCTTACACCGTTTCTTCTATTAGAAACTAGACTCAATAAGCTTTAATTTCATATTTTATTCATCCTCTAATTATATTTCTAAAATTTTTGGAGATTTTTCAAAGTTAGACTATTGCTGCTGTCCAAAACTGTTTTAGTGCAAAATGTTGATTTTCATTTTGCCCCAAATTTCACAGTTCATACAATTCAGTCCTTACTTAATTAACCCCTCAATTAAACTAATTTTCTCAATTAATAATTTTCCTATACATTATAAATTATTCCATAACTATTAAAATTTAGAATTTCCACATAAAACTCTAACTTCAAACTCTTTTACAATTTAGGTCCCAAACATTCACTTTCTATTCAATTCTTTCAATAAAATCAGCATATAAACAATTTAAAGCTCTAATTCTATATCAAATCATCATATACTTCCAGCACATATTCATAGAAACTTTCAATTTCTTTCATAGAATCAAGAACTAATGAATTCAACAAATGGACCTAGTTGTAAAAGTCACAAAAACACAAAAATTTCAAGAAATAATCAAGAATTGAACTTACTTGAAGTAAAAATATGAAAAACCAGCTTAAGGGAACTCTTCCATGGGGTTTTTGCTGATGAGAATGCAGAAAAATAAAGAGAAATCTAGATAATTCCACTTTAGTCCTAGCTTTATTAAGTAAATTTTGCAATTTTCTAATTTTGTCCTTATTTTCTTGGTGATTTCATGCTCTTGCCGTCCAGCCCAAATAGAACTTGGGCTTATTTGCCTTTTAAACCCTCTTTCTTTTATCATTTAAGTTCTTTAATCATTTTCCACAATTTTACATTTGATACAATTTAGTCCTTTTTGTTCAATTAGCTATCAGTACTTTAAAATTTCTTGACTAAACTTTAATACTAACTTATTAACACTCCATAAATATTTATAAAAATATTTATGGCTCGATTTAAAATTCCCGAGGTCTCGATACCTCGTTTTCAATTCTAATTATTTTAATATATATATATTTTTGTACATTTCACTATTTCAAAATTTTTCCTAACTTCACATTTAACTTATACTCACTAAATTAATAATATTTCCTACTCATTTTTAGATTTAGTGATCTCGAATCACTGTTCGACACCACTAAAAATTAGGTCATTACGGTGGTGAGTGTTCGGAGGTTGAAGGTTCGAGTGGGGTGGAAGGCGAAATCCCTTTTTATTTTTAAGCGGATCGAGCTTCAGCAGTAACCTTTAAGACTAAATGTGACGGTATATTGTTGAAAGCAAATGCACGTCCCAGTGTCCAAGAAGATATCGGGCAACCTGGAGGTCCTGTGTTCGAGCAAATACATGCAGCAGGAGGGTGCTTCTTTTTGTCAGACGTGCGTGGGAAGGGCCGTCAGACGGATTGAAACGCTACCAGCAACAGGAGGAGTCGGTTGAGCGGTGGATCTGCTTTGCTCAAGAAGGAGAGTTTGAATTAAATTCAAACTTTGAATTTGGCCATGAATTAAGGAGATAAGGAAGGAATTAAAATTGGAAAATGATTTTATTTTATTCTAATCTTATCTTATTTCTTTTGCTCATATTCTTTTCTATTTTTCCCAAAAGCTAAACAATTCTCTCCATTTCTATTTTCTTTCCTCAAAGCCAAATTCTTTTTAAAACAACTTTTTCTTCTCAAATAGTGGTTGCCGATTACTCCTTTGGTTGAAACTATATCTCCTTTCCTTTTAATCTTTCAAAAGACTGAACCTCTAATCTTACATCTCTTCCTCTACTGATGGTCTCTTCGATGGTGAACTTATCGTCACCTATTTTTTTCTTTTAGATCGCAATAGCCATTTTCTAGGATAGATCCAAAAGCCGAAAATCTTCATATTTTAGTGATTCGGGAATTAATATTTAGATCTATTTTCTACGCATGTTTAAGTTGAATTCACAACGGAATTGGGGTAGAAAGGTATTTGGAATGTTCTTCAAAGAGTAGATCTCTTGGTAAGTATTTGAACCTTCTTTCCATTTGTATCTTGTGGTTTAAGAAAAGCTGAAAACCCCTATATACATAGGGTGGCTGTCAACTAAGACTGAAAGGGTTTTTGGTGTTATTTGGTTTGTTGGTGCTAATGAGGATTAAAGGCTGCCGATCGAGGAGTGTGTGAAAAGCTTGGATCATCAGAGTGACTAAATCTAGATCTAGTCATCAATTTCGGCGAAGATATGAATTCTAGGGCCATTGTGGATGGTGGCCGAATATGTAAGTGATGATAATAGGTAGTTTTCGATTTGGTTTAAATATTAGCATGATCTAATCTATAAGCGGTTGATTATAGGAGAAATCGCGTAGGAGATCTCGTCAAGGAATATCGCAAATCAGGTGTGTAAATGACACCCACTCATAGACTAGATCGGCAAAAGCCGAAAGTCGAAATGCTTGGAAAGCCAAAGATTTTAGAACTTCTGACGTCTGAGCCGTGAGATGGTTGTTTGTTAGTTTTGGTAATCTAAAGCGGTATGATTGCAGAGTGCGCAATTTCGTGCACTTCGATATATTTGGGCTTAATGGGCCGAAAACGAGTTAGTGGGCCAATGGGCCCAATTCGGTAAAAACGCTCAGTAAGTGCTTCTGTTAATGTGTTAATGGTTAGAATGTGTATGTAAACTCTAGAATAGTAAATTTTATTAAACTACACCTAAATATGAAAATTACCGTTTTACCCCTAGGTGCAAAATGGCCGTCATACCCCTAGGGATAATTTTGACTGAAATGCACGGTATTCTGATTATGTTTGTTGTATGCCATGACATGTATATCTGTTGCATGGGGTTGGGTTTTGTTATGGAGGAAGAACCTGCTCGGTGGTCATGCCACATATTCGATATAAGCGACTTTGTTGCGAATTATAGTTAGTGCCGCAACCGGTGCTAACACTGTAAGTGTAGGGATGGCATGGGTGATTTATTCCCCACAGGAAGTGTAAGGATGGACGGAGGCAAGTGCAGGGTTGGATGGGGTTATCATGCATTAATCATATGAGACTATGGGCCAACTGTATTGAAGCGGGCCCAACTATGTTAATATGGGCAAGGCCCAGTATATCTCGACTTGTAATAGAGCTACGGCCCAGATTGATACTGATATGGGCTAGGCCCAATATACTCTGACACTGTAAGGGTCTATGGCCCAGATTAATGTTGATATGGGTTAAAGCCCAGTTAAAACTGATTTCTGAATAGGGTTTAGGCCGAAAAGCTTGAACTGATTTGGGCTCTGGTTGGGATACTTTACACACTGAGTTTTCCAAACTCACCCCCTTTCTCTTCCATCCTTGCAGGTGAGCCCTAGTTGGTGGACTTGGAGCTGGGCGGGGTTCAGAGTGGCCACGAAGATTAAGTTTCTGTTTTCCTTAAAATAAGTTTCGCATTTATTATTTTGATTATTTTTATTCTAGTTTAAGTTGTAATAAGGCCGTTCTTTTTATTATTTTTAATATTTTGGGTTATTAAATTGGTTAGCTCTAGGGCGCGTTTTATAAAAGTTACTTATTTTCAAAATATCACGATTACCGAGCAAAGCTTCTGCAACGTAAATGTTTTTAAAGCAAATAAATATTTTAAATGGACTTAAACTTAATTTGTTATTCGTGGACAAGTAATATGCTTTAAGTGTGGCAATGAATGTGTGCATGTCTAGGATTGGATCCATGAAGAGCTTGGTACTTAAGCAGTCCAATAGACTCACCTCCTCTTTTCTGGCTTCCTACCTGGTGCACAGCTTCCATTCACTTTAATCTATAACGAAAATATTCTTTTCAAAGATTTTTAATTAAAATATGAGTTTTACATCAAGAAGAGTTTTCAATGAAAACATGGTTTTCGAAAAACACTTCAATGTGACACGCCGAATTCAGCCGTAACGTCTGGGATGGGTTTGGGGTGTTACAAGTTATTTGATAAAAGAAAAATCTGATTTAAAGGTTGTTGATGTCGTGGTTAAGGCCGTTATTACACAAAAATGTTGTTTTGCTCTTCTTATGATGAATGTTGTGCAATTAAGACATGGTGAAATTGTTCAAATTAACGTTGTTGGCATACAAGGTTACATTGTTGTTATACTCAGCTGTAAAGTGAAATAAACCAAGTTTAATTTGTCCAATTTGCATGTTTTTTAAGCTATCATGCTGTTTCGAATTGGAGGAAAAAAAATCTACTCTTCTAAATGTTAATATTTTTGCTGTTCAAATGTTATACTTTCAGCATTTAATTCCAAGCTATGTGTATTAATTATTTTGATTGACGAAGATGTCTAAAAGAGGACACAACAAATATTCTTTTTTGGTGAAAAAATAGAATAATTAAACTATTTACAAAAATTAGACTATCCCCACCAATGGGGAGGTCTCAAACAAAAATAAATTATTTGTTCTATGTTGGACCAAATTGACCAAACGATCAGTTTCTTTATTATCCTCTCTAAAAATGTGCCTAATGTTTCACTATTTAAATCAGGATAACATCTGATGGATCTTCTTGATCAAGGCAGAATTGGACCTTTTTGGAGAATTCACTGGGATAGCTATGACCGCCTCAAGACAGTTAGATTGAATAAGCACCTTGTCATATCCTTGCTCAATAAGAAGACTCAGCCCGTCCAAAATATCCAACGACTCCGTATAAAAAATAAGACAATTACTCAAAAATCTATTATAACCAATAATCCACGCTCCATCTTAGTCATGGGCTATTCCCCCTGCCGCTGCGAATCCAACTTATTTCTAAATAGATCCATCTATACTTAAACATCCTCAATCATTACCTAATTCAGAAAACAGAAACTTACCTCATGTTTCATTCATTTTGCCTCTAGTAGTAGAGAGGTACTGCTTTGCTCAACTATAAGACGCTTTAATAGTTTCACTAACATTCCATGAAACACTTTGGAAGATGAAAATATTGCAATTTTTCCAAATACGCTAAGCAATGATCTTGAAAAGACATTGCTAGTCCACATCTCTGAAGCACAAGTCATGCTAATTTTCAAGGTTAGAAACTAGTCACTTGTGTATATTACCTGCATAGAATCTAGAATACCAATAAAGTGGGATTAATTGGTCCCAAATATTTCTCGCCGTAGGACAATCCCTAATAGCATGATGCGGTCGTTGAGAGCACCAAAAAATATCCTATCCCTATAAAATATTGAAAAAAAACAATAGTATAAGGGAAGTAGGGTCAAATCCTCAAGGACCGGATTTGCACAATTGCTTGTTCCTCGAAATCCTGGTCAGAATCGTGCCCAAAAAAACCTACGTACCTGGAAAAAATATAAAACAACAGAATCAAAAGTTTTGATTTTGAAAAAAATAAAATAAAATTAAAATTAAAAGTTTTTATTGAAATTTTGAAAATTAAAATTAAAATAATAAAAATAAATAGAGTTGAGGAAAAGGTGTTCTTATGGAGAGATTCCAGCCTCCGGTTGTCTCGATCCGCCTTGGGTTCAATCCTCGGCTTTTAAGTGATCCTTCTCAAACAAAATAAGCCAGTTATAGTGGAAGAGGAAGCCTATGACCACCAGTTCCAAGAATTTAGACTTACAATTTAGCGGAACCTGACTCTAGCCAATAATTGCTTCTTTAGGATCATCACTTCTCAATGGCGAATCCCATGCCATTTTGTCTCTTAGGCTCGCCAACCTCTGACGCAGTAAGCTAACGAATTGACTATGCAACCTTCCCAAAACATACAAAGCGGCCGCCTTTGAACACATTGAAAAGATCACCTTTTAAGAGAGATGGACAGAAACGTCAGCCCCGTAATGCGGAGAAACAATGAATATTCGTCGAGAAGGCTAAGTACAGATTCTAAGCCTCATGAACCCATTTTGGGAAACTTTGACAACCTTCGGCTAGATAAATTTAGTGACTCATGATTTTTGGGGAAAAAGAAATAAATATAATGAAAATAGAATTTTTTATTGAAAAAAATATGGAAAGAACAAAAAGGCTAAACTTATGGGGGAGAAAGTGTTTACATAAAAGATCCGTCAAATTTGAGTCACTTCATCCCCCATTTATAGTACTAGGAAACCTAGTCTAGTCCTACTTAAATTCTAAAAGATAAATACAGATAAATAAAGATAAAAGCTAAAATAAAATCTAACAATTATCCTAATATAATTAAAAATTAAATAGAGTCTTGTGTTACAAAATCTCTTCTTTTGCATTTTTGCACCCAAAATCTTCCACATTTTGCTCCCAAAATCTTTCACATTTTGTATTTTTGGCACCACTTCTCTCCTTCTTCGCATGTTGGCCCAATTTATCTTCAAATTCACACTTTTAGCCCTCAAATTTCATTTTCCCTTCAATTTAGTCCCTATAAGATAAAAAAACCATAAATAACTCAAATTAGTAGGATTGTACTCAAAATAAACATATAATTAATACATAAAAATATGTCATTTTAGAGTATTATCAAATTCCCCCTACTTAGCCCATGCTTGCCCTCAAGTATAGTTCCTAACCACTGTGAAAATTAGATCTAGCCATGAAAGAAATACTACTCCAAAGTTTTATAACAAGTAGGCATAATGCATATGAAAAATAAAGAGAACATTTAGCTTGCTTTAAGTAAAACTGAAAAAGTAGTCTAATTAATACACACAAAAATTAAAATCGACTTGGATTATTTCATGAAAATTAGGTAATTTACTAAACTTACCAAGGCACCTTATTTGTTTCCACCTTTAATCCCCAAATATAATTTTATTATTAATACATCACTTTTTTTCTTTTTTCTTTTTAATGTTTAAGAGTACATTGAACCTTTTGACGTGAAGAGAGATGACAACCAAGCACCCCACCTCGGTTGCTCAGCTCAACATACTCCTAATTTATTATTTCTCTTAAAAACATATCGAACCTTTTGACGCGAAGAGAGATGACAGCTAAGCATCCCACCTCAGTTACTCAACCCAACATATTCTTAAAAAAAAATTATTTAATTCCGGTTAGCGGAGTTACCTAACATGTCACATAACGTTTTGACGCGAAATAGGATGACAACCCAAGCACCTTACCTCGGTTACTCAGTCAATCACGTTTTAAGCTGTACTCATAACCATGGAAGCATCACAAATTATTATAATGAAATAGAATTTTAATTTGGAGGACGAGGGAAAACAATCAAGTGTCAAAAATAAGTTTCGGCAACTACCAACAGTCATGAACATAAATTCAGCATGCAATTTTCATTAAGCGTTCTCTTTACATTTAGACTTAATCTATTTTACTATAAACAAGATAGGGTTAACTTTATCAATCATAATTATTCAGCCTAAAAGAAATAAAACAGTGGAGATGAAATCAAATAGACAAAATCATAACTAACTCAATAGATAAGAAGCATACATAGAGGTCAAATAGTAAGCAAGTCATGGTCAAATTCTTGGGCATGAAAAGAGGCAGAATATTCTTTCAAAAAAAAAAATGGGCAACAACGAGCACAAAACAGCAGCAACAACAACAAATGAAATGACAGAAAAAATGTGGAATGCTTCCCTCTACTTAAAACACATTGTCCTCGATGTGGAATATAATAAAAAATAAATAAGCGGAAGGAGAAAAGTTCAGAAAAACTCCCCATGTAGTTAATGTCGTTGGCGTAGAGCGACAATAAGATCAGCCATCTGCTGGCCGAGGGAGGTGATTCGAACTGTGGAGATGAAGAAGATGGCGCGGTCAACGTGTGTGACAGAGAGGTTGGCGAGGGAGAGGAACAGTCGGCCAAGTTAATGTTTTGGGATGCCGATAAACAGTACTGGTATGAGTTGACTGTGAAGGATGCCTCGGTGGCAGCTCACTTCGGGTCCTCACCATGGTGTTGGAGAAATCAGCGGTGGAAGAGAGTAGAAAGAGGGTGCGGAGGCTGGTGGAGGTGTTTTAATTTTTGGGTGAAAAAGAATGAGGTAAATTTTAGGGTTTGGTTATGTATAAGAGGGTTGTTTGGCTGAAGTGTGTGTGATTGGCTACAGGCTTTAAGTAGTTTTAGGGTAGGGACGTGCTATTCTTGGCTGGAATAAGGATAGGATAAGGGCTGTTTTCATTCAATTTTTTTTGTTTTTCTTTTTTTCTCTCTATTTTCGCTTCGATATACCTAGACAGAAAAAGAAAAATTTATCAATATCCAAAAATAAAGTAATAAATAATAAAATAAAATAAAATAAGACAATAAATAATAATATAATATAATATAATATAATAAAAATAAAGAAAATAAAAATTGGGTTGCCTCCCAACAAGCGCTTGTTTAACGTTACTAGCTTGACGCCTCAACTAGTATTGGGGCTATTCCAACTGAATTCTTTCATTTGTATGGGCTTGAAAATTCTCCCTTTTTATCACATCCATCATATTTAGGTTGAATCGTCCTTGTGCCTCTTTCTTTGGTTTCATATTTTCCTCTAAGAAAATCTTATGTGTGCCTGTCAGGGGGTTAATCCTTTTAAGTCAGAAATGGTCTCATCATTCTCCAACAATACGCACTTGAGATGCTCGGAAAGTGGTTTTAATTTCAGATCTGGTGCCTGCATAATAGAAGGTAGAATTTTAGTATCCATAGGAGCAAATAATTTATTAACAGATTCAAAATCATCAAACATCATTTTAGATTTATTTCCATAAGATGACTCAAAAGTTTCTTCTACTAATGAGTCAATTATGTTGACACAGTTTACGTCCAAGATTTCACTTGGGTGACTAATAGCATCGTAAATGTTAAACTTCACGATCTCCCCGTCAAATTCCATTATGAGAGTTCCACTACTCACGTCAATCTTAGTGCTAGCGGTATTAAGGAAAGGTCGGCCCAACAAGATGTCTGAAGGCCCAGGAGTTTTATCCTCTTCCATTTTTATCACATAAAAATCCACAGGAAAGATAAGTCCGTTTACTTTCACTAATACGTGTTCAAGGACTCCTTCGGGATGCACAATAGACCTGTCTGCTAATTGAATGATAACACCTATTTTTACCAAAAAACCCGTGTTAAGTGATTCATAAATTGAAAAAAGCATGACATTTATGGAGGCCTCTAAATCACACATAGCCTGCTTAATTCCCAAATGACTTATTTTGCATGGTATTGCAAACATGCCCGTATCTTTGCATTTTGCTGGCATTTTCCGTTGTAACTCCACAGATATATTCTCACCAACACTTATCTTTTCATTACCTGTTAATTTTCATTTGTTGGTGCAGAGCTCTTTAAGGAATTTGGCATAACACGAAATTTGTCTGATGGCATCCAACAGTGGTATGTTGATCTCGACATTTCTGAATATCTTAAGAATCTCATTGTCTTCTTTACCTTTTTGACATTGGTTCAATTATCCTGGAAACGAAGGTTGAATTATGGGCAATGGAGGTTTCATTTGTGACAGCAGCTTCCCTTGTGAGTTCATTTTCTTAATTGATGTGGTCAACTTCTTATAGACACATCGATTTTCTATTGAAAATCCTTTGTTTCCTTTTGGAAATCAAGAGTTTGCCGTAGTATTTTCCGTTGGAAATCAATAGTTTGCTGTTGTATCTGCTGTTGGAAATCAAGCACATTAACTGCTAATTTATTGACCATGGTTTCTAGAAAGATACCTGAATCTTGCATTTGTTGTGGAACTCGATTTTGGTACGACTAGTTATACTGTAGGTTTGTCCTATAACTCAAGTTGGGATGGTCTCTCTATCCTGGGTTGTAGGTATTAGCATAGGGGTCATATCACCTATGTGGTAGTCTAGGAAAGTTCCCCACAACATCTAAATGGGCCATAGTATCATCATACAAACTAGGACATGCATCAGTTGTATGCTCAGGAGTAGCACATATTCCGCATAGTCTAGCTAATTTTGTTTTTCCTGCAACAAAATAGTTCACAATATTAGTAAGTGTATCAACTTTATCTTCTAAGATTGGATTACTTAGCTGGTGAACCCTTCTAGGGGACACAGGATTAGCTCAAAATTGCTGAGTATTTGTAGCCATCGTAGATATCAAGTCCCTTGCTTGTTGGGGAGTCATGTTGACCAATGCTCCTTCACTAGCGGCATCCACCATGTTCATATTTATGGGTTTCAAATCTTCATAAAAATATTGGAGAAGAGATTTTTCCGTTATATCGTGTTGTGAGTAGCTCGTACATAGCTTCTTAAATCATTCTCAATAGTCGTAAAGAGACTCTGCTTCTTTTTACCTTATTCCAGCTATCTTTCTTCTTAACTCAGCTGCTCATGATACTAGAAAAAACCTATTGAGAAATAAATGAGAAAGATCAGCCCAAGTTGTAATAGATCTAGGAGGTAAATAAAATAGCTATTCTCTAGCTGAATCTGCTAAGGAAAAAGGGAAAGCACACAATTTAATTTGATCTTCAGTTACCACCTGAGGTTTCATACTAAGACAAACTATATGAAACTCTTTCAGATGTTTGTGGGGATTTTCATTTTGCAACCCGCGAAAAGTTGGCAGTAACTAAATTAAACCTGACTTCAGTTCAAAATCAATATCCATAGTAGGACACGTGATTCACAATGGCGGTTGTTCTGCAGGAGCTTCGGCCAGTTACTGAATCGTTTGAGCCATTTGTTGATATGCTAGATTTGGGTTTCCGTTAACCCTAGCATTAAGCACTTCTTCTGGTGAATCGACTTCTACTTTTTCGCTTTCAAATGTTTGAGTAAGGTTTTCGTTAACCCTAGACTCTACTTTGTCTTCAATTTTGATTTTTGGTGGTGGGTTACTCTGAGTCCCGACCATTCCTGACTATTTTTTGCGTAACTTTGTTTCCTTGCGATTAGCTCTCGCAGTCTTCTTTATCTCCGAATCAAATGCAAGAGTTCCTAGAGTAAATCTGGTCATAAGAAATAAAGAACAAGATTAGTATGTTATCGATCCCTGGCAACGGTGCCAAAATTTGATGCGGTTGTTGAGAGCACCAAAAATATCCTATCCCTATAAAATATTGAAAATAATGAAAATAATAGTATAAGGGAAGTATGGTCAAATCCTCAAGACTGGATTTGCACAATTGCTTGTTCCTCGAAATCCTAGTCAGAATTGTGCCCAATAAAACTTGCGTACCTGAGAAAAAAATAAAAAAAAGAATTAAAAGTTTTGATCTAGAAAAAAATAAAATAAAAACAGAATTAAAAGTTTTGATTGAAATTTTGAAAATTAAAATTAAAATAATAGAAATAAATAGAGTTGAGGAAAATGTGTTCTTATGGAGAGATTCTAGCCTCCGATTGTCTCGATCCGCCTTGGGTTCAATCCTTTGCTTTTAGGTGATCCTTCTCAAATAGAATAAGCCAGTTATAGTGGAAAAGGACACATATGACCACCAGTTCCAAGAATTTAAACTTACAATTTAGTGGAACCTGACTCTAGCCAATAATCTCTTCTGTGGGATCATCTTATGCTAGATCATCACTTCTCAATGGCGAATCCCATGCCATTTTGTCTATTGGGCTCGCCAAGCTCTGATGCAGTAAGCTAACGAATTGACTGTGCAACCTTCCCAAAACATACAAAGCGGCCACCTTTGCACACATTGAAAAGATTACCTTATAAGGGACATGGACGGAAGCGTCAGCCCCGTAATGCGGAGAAATGATGTATATTCGTCGAGAAGGCTAAATATGGATTCTAAGGGTGAGTTTGGATGGGCGGTGCGTTTAGCTGCGGTTAGAGTAAAAACAGCGATGGCGGTGAGATTAGATACTGTAGCGATACATATGACCACCAGTTCCAAGAATTTAAACTTACAATTTAGTGGAACCTGACTCTAGCCAATAATCTCTTCTGTGGGATCATCTTATGCTAGATCATCACTTCTCAATGGCGAATCCCATGCCATTTTGTCTATTGGGCTCGCCAAGCTCTGATGCAGTAAGCTAACGAATTGACTGTGCAACCTTCCCAAAACATACAAAGCGGCCACCTTTGCACACATTGAAAAGATTACCTTATAAGGGACATGGACGGAAGCGTCAGCCCAGTAATGCGAGAAAATGATGTATATTCGTCGAGAAGGCTAAATATGGATTCTAAGGGTGAGTTTGGATGGGCGGTGCGTTTAGCTGCGGTTAGAGTAAAAACAGCGATGGCGGTGAGATTAGATACTGTAGCGATACTGTAGCGTGAGACAAAAAGTAAGTTAAACGCACCGCACCGCAGTCAATCGCCCATCCAAACAAAGCCTAAGTCTCATGAACCCTTTTGGGAAACTTTGACAACCTTCGGCTAGATAAATTTAGTGGCTCATGATTTTTGGGGAAAAAGAAATAAATATAATGAAAATAGAATTTTTATTGAAAAAAATATGAAAAGAACAAAAAGGCTAAACTTATGGGAGAGAGAGTGTTTACAAAAAAGATCCGTCAAATTTGAGTCACTTCATTCCCTATTTATAGTACTAGGAAACCTAGTCTAGTCCTACTTAAATTCTAAAAGATAAATACATATAATTAAAGATAATTAAGGATAAATAAAGATAAAAGCTAAAATAAAATCTAAATAATAATATCTAGCAATTATCCTAATATAATTAAAAATTAAATAGAGTCTTGTGTTATAAAATCTCTTCTTTTGTATTTTTGCTCCCAAAATCTTCCACACCTTGCATTTTTGGCACCACTTCCCTCTTACTTCACATGTTGGCCCAATTTAACTTCAAATTCACGCTTTTAGTCCTCAAATTCCATTTTGCCTTCAATTTAGTCCCTATAAGATAAAAAAAACCATAAATAGCTCAAATTAGTATGATCATACTCAAAATAAACATATAATTAATATATAAAAATATGTCATTTTAGAGTATTATCATAGCATGTAGCACATCTTCAAGACCATGACCGCAAACTCCACATGCTGAATCATGTTCTATTCCTCAGCATGTTATTTCCACTTTGGTAAGCAAAAATTGATTGAGAGCAAGCCAAATAAAGAATCTAATCCATTGGGGTCCTTGAAATTTCCATGGAATGTGCTACATTAGTTCTTTCGGATTACACGATCCCTCTAGAAGCTTCATATAAGCATTTTTTAAGAGAGAAAATAGAAGTACCTCCCCAAATATTCCCTTTAAAATGCTGTTTTGAGATGCCCCAACAAGGACATATTAAATGGTTTGTTAATATTAAAGGTCAAACATTGTTGATGCAATTGTGGCTGTCCAAAGGTGTCTTTAAAGTGTTCAGATGTGGCTATTCGAATGTACTTTTAATGTGTTCAAATGTGTTTCCCCAAATGTGTCTTTAAGGTGCTTGAAAATGCCGTGTTAATGTTGTCCGTATGTGATTTCGAATGTTGTACTAAAGTGATATGGCATGAAACCAAATATCTTGTTTGGTATTAAATTATGGCTTCGCGAAGATTAAGCGAATGAGTAAAGAATGAGTTAAATACTAAGGGATGGCTGACTATTTTCCTTTCGTATTATGTGTTCACAATGTTGAGAAGAGCGCTTTGAGCTATTCAACTCATTCTTGGAACCATTTAAATACTTAGTTATAATTTCATTCTTATTCTTATAATTTTATTTATTTACCTGTTCAACTTTGAGATTTAGTAATTGTTGACTTTGAGATTCAGTAATTGTTGATGCTACTACTCAATATTATGATGAGTCTGAGAGCTATTTGATAAATTTGAACTTATTCGGTTCTCTCTTTGTCTCAAATTTTCAGGTACATCATTTTACTCTCTTTGATTAAAGGGACTTAGCTAGATCCCAGAGCCCTTGTTTTTACTTTTTGTAGCATGTATATATACCAGAGTGACTTAAGAAATTTGTATAAAGATAAATTTGTTACATGGTCATACGTATGTCATCAAGTGAAAGAATTGTATAAAATAGTGACATCACGTCATCTATATCTTTTTTTCAATAGTTTAAATACACATCAGTATCTTCATTTTGAATAAAAATCAAATTCAAATAAAATTCTAAAATCTAAGATAAAATTATTAATATGGCATTAAATTATTAACAATAAATAATATCCCTATTTCATGCAATTCTTTCTCATGTCATCAAATGCTGTATTATTTTAATACTTATTATATTGCTCGTTTTTATCATTTATAAATAAGCAAAGCCGAAATTTTAAATTTTTGTCTCCTCGTATAGTTTTGAAAATGTGCTGGAATGCATATCTCAGGTTGAATCACTAAATTCCCATTAATTGACAGATGAAATTAAATGTCACTTGAGTTCTTTACTTGTTGGTTAGATTATAAATTCATCTTCGGGTTGCCGGTTGTCCGGTTTACTTTGAGGGTGTTACAACACCATTCTTAGAATAAAAATAACCTATCTGTTTATTACGATGGTGTTGTTCTTAGAATAAAAATAACCTGTCTGTTTATTACTTACAGTATCTATGCAAAGGCCTGCAATTCTCTATAGCTTGGAATATAATATGTGAAAATGGTGCATAACTTCAACTACAAGCCATATGTAAGTCTAAGGCGCTCTTCCAGGTAGTCCAATGCTTTTATGGGTGGGAATCTGCATGTAACCATGAAAACGTATCATCTCTGTCACTGATCATAAAACATATATGAAATTCTTTTTTCTTCGATCTTTTTTTTTTTAATTTTAAATATCGACGTTTAACGCATATTTGGACATAATTACTGTTAGGGTATACACAGATTTCAGTCAGGATGTGCTTATAAATACTGAATGAGCTGAATTGATCAATGTTCTATTTGATAGGTTGTTTTAACCATAATTGAGTCATAAACATCAAAAGTACCCGTCGAATCAATACCTTCGAGGGCAATCCTCACTGCAACAGCTTTCCAAACATTCCACGTTACAATCTTTGCTAGGATTTAAGAAGAATGCCACCTGAAATGTTTGCACACATAATTAAAGAGGAAGGCCTCTCTCAACTGAAGAGCGACAGAATTAACACTGTGCAATGCCTGATGATAGCATTCAAAAAAATGTTCCTAACATAATTGAACTTTCCGAAAGAGAAATGGCATAATTATGCTTAAACTGGAAAAGGGGTAAATCGTTACGGAGTAGCGTTCTTGTCAGGGTGGGAGCACTCTATGCAGTGTTGACCTGCAAATGCATGGCACAAAAGTACAGGAGATACAAAGAAGCTGACATTATTGTAAAACCCTCCAAGAGAAGCATTGAAAGCTATTTTAAGATATGAAACAACTAGATTACCTAAACAAACAATTGGTCCACCTCTCCATCATGTCGCCAATGTTAACAATGAATGCCCTACAGGTTCACATTCAAGATTCAGTACTTTTGCTCAAGTGATGATAACTACAATTTGCCACCACCAATACTCACCCACTCTTGCTTGGCACATCCTCCCAAACCTGCGGTTGCTCGGATTTCTCCCGACAAATCTGCTTTCACCAAGGTGAAAAAAATATTTGCTGGAAAATCGAAATACATAATCTAAGGTTGGCGCATTATTAACAAGCAACACACCTGAAGTCCCGGTACACCATTAGTGACCAAAAGAATTGAGCATTCCAAAATCTGAATGAGCAGACGCACCATATATTTCCTCATTGGAAGAATCCACCTCCCCTAACATAAAAATTAAGAGGCATGTTGTTATATTCTTAAGGTTTCATGATTCTGAACTGTCTATATTGTTGGGATTTTGCAGCAACAAAAACAGAGAACAAAGCAGCAAGAAGCTTGATATAATTTACTTGCTCACAAACGTGCAGCAAGGAATGAAAAACTGATTTTCATTACCATTAACAAAGCAAAACATGACTTTTATAGACAATCTTCTCTATCAAACACAACTACTCAGCCTAGTAAGTTAGTAGTTGTGATACATTGCTTGTACACTAAAACAAACCAACTAAACAAGTCATTCAGCTACCTAAACACATCAAGCTGTCATCAAGTTTGTTCATTTTCAACCAACCATAGTTACAATGTAACTAAACAAGGAACTTGCTATTGCAGCAAGCATAGGAGCTGCAGCATGCATACAAGCTGCAAGCTCTTCAACAAAATCATCACAGCAGCATGGTTTTGCCACTTTTCAACATATATACAAGTGTAATGCCAAAGATTAAGAAATGCCAAGCAGGGGTACCATACCTGGATAATGTAATAAACCAAGAGATGCCAATGGTTCATTAAAGGCACCCACTTTTTCAAAAAAATCTTCATCTAATTTCAGGGACAGGGCAATTAAGGAGAGCAATTTAGTCCCAGCAGACCTGAGGAAGCAAATCGATCACCATTGTAAACCCATAAATAAGGGTATAACTACCAATATGTGAATACTAAAAAATAAATAACAAACTCTCTAACCTCGAAATATATGGATTTATTTATTTATTCATTCTGTAAACCATAAATACCAATATGTAAACTAGCAACAGGTACTCACAGTAGTTGTTGATAATAAGTTTAAATTGTGCTTCTCCAAGATGGCAAATCCTCTGCAATTTCCAAGCCAAAAGACCATCTGACATTCTAACTCAATTAAATTTCTTATGTAAAGCAACTGTTATATAAGATACTCATACATGCCTTCTAAAGGCCATTGATTGAGGTCACCAGCTAGTTGACTAACATAGAAGCCTTCTTTAGAGTCACCTGTTTTCCATGCAGTTAAAAGTGATCAATCTGACCTAAAATCACCCTTTTACATTAAACCAGAAACATAACGAAAATACATAAACTACCTTTGGTACTTAGAGTAGTATCAAGTTTTCCAGCAAAAAGTGGCGAATAACCGTTGTAATTCTTTATGATCACCTTCATCTTCTCTTCAATTGGAAGTGAAAAAAACTTGCTAATCTGTTCAAACACTTTGTTAACCAATTCTTCATCGACCCCATGATTCACAAGGTAAAAGAAACCGTGGTCGATGCATGCCTGTTGAAATAACTCATATGAGTTTAAAAGCAGATTGTATTGCACTGGAACTACCTAAAATTTGAATAATGACAATGCAAAAGACAAAAGAAGAAATCAGAGGATAACCTGACGGATCGAGTTGGCGGTGGAGAAGCGATCTGGGGATGACAAGTCAACGATGGGAAGTTGAAGAGCGTCGCACATTTTTTTTGTGGGGGTTTCTGCTGCAACTTGCTTTGCTTTGAAAAAGTATTAACGTGTTTACATCAACCTACCTTAAAAAAACCAAGTTTACATATTTTAAATTGATGTTGGTCAGAAAGAAAGAAAACGACAATATATTGTTGTTCTGTTTCTTCCATTGTCCACTTTCATCTTCTGTTTATTACATTACAGTATCTTTGCAAAGTCCTGCACTTCTCTGTAGCTGCGAAAGTATTGATTGCAATTTCTTTAGCAGAAATAATAAGCTTGGAATGATGCATAACTTCAACTACAAGCCATATCCATGCATTTAAGAAAGAAAATGTGTTAACTTTGTCACTCATGATGAACATATGTGCAATTCCACACATATTTAGACATAAGTATTGGAATATAACCAACCAAAGACCCTCCAACTCCAAATACATGAAAAAACTATAGAAATTCATACCCTCTTTTAGATTTCAATTTAGGATGTGCTGATAAATACTAAATATTTTAAATTGATGTTTCTCACAGTCATAGCATTTTTTGATAATAAGTCTCCATTGCGCTTCTCCAAGATGGCAGTTCTGCAATTTCCAAGCCAAAATAACAACTTAGTATAAGTTAATTAAAATTTCTTAAGATGCTCATAAATACCTTCTAAAGGCCATTGAATGAGGTCATCCGTTAGTGGACCAATATAGAAACTTTCTTTAGGGTAACTTGTTTTCCAAGCAGTCATAAGTGATCAATCTCACCTTAAATCATCTTTAAACTAACTCTGCTGAAATGGGTTCATTGGAAAATCTAGGATAATCCCACTAGTATCTCGAATCAAATTCGTTGATATAATCATTTCACAGGCACCTTTAGAAAAAGCACAAACGTGAATTATAGTAGATTAACTCCTTGGACAAGCCACACAAATGTAAGAAGAGGATCAATTCGTCTATTTCCATGTTCTAGTTTCAAGATTTCTTTTAGTTACAACTCATAATACAACTGAACCGTCAGCTCAACACTTTACCCTCCACGACACCAAGATTCTTAGAATCAGATCCCCTTTTACTATTCATACGTAACTCAACTCAAATTGCAATGAACTTGATACCAAAAAGTACACATAAAACAAGCATACTAGATACTACATGTTTTCTGGTTCTGTTTCTACTATTTTTCAATGTCATCTGTCTGCTGATTACATTACAGTATCTTTGCAGAGGTCTGCATTTATCTGTAGCTGCAAAAGTACAGATTACAATGTTTGCAATTTATTAGCAGAAAGGAACTTGGAATATAATCTGTAAAAATTGATGCATAACTTCAACTACAAGCCATATGTAAGCCTAACACGCTCTTCCAGGTAGTCTATGGCTTTTATGGGTGGGAATCTGCATGTAAGAATGAAAACGTGTTACCTATCTCTCTGATGACAAACATATATGAAATTCATGATGCTCCAATTTGAAAATACCGGTTGAATCAGTACCTTGGTGGACAAGACTCGGTGCAACAGCTTTCCAAACATTCCACAATACAGTCTTTGCTAGGATTTGTAAAGAATGCAACCTAGAACATTTACATAATAGTTATAAAACTTTCCATAAAAATGGAAGAGTGAGAGAATGAGCAATGTGCCATGTGCAATAACTGGTGATAACATTTCAATCTTTCGGCCCCATGAACAGATGACACAAGAAATGACACTACAAGTAAACAAGAAAGGGTGAATCGTTACAGAGTAGCGGTCTTGTCTAGGTTGAAGCACTCTATGCAGTGTCGACCTGATGCATCATTACACAAAATTAGAGGAGATACAAAGAAACTAACATTACTGTTTTTCAAACCCTCTAAGAGAAGCATCAAAAGCTATACATAAGATGCAGACAACTGGATTACCTAAACAAACCATTGGTCCACCCCTCCATCATGTCACCGATGTTAACAATGAATGCCCTACAGGTTCAGAATCAAAGTTCAGAGGCTAGTTTGGCAAAGTTAACAAATATGTTGCTTCTCTTTTCGTTTTTCTTCTGGATAGGATTGAAAGGTAGGAACGAGTACCTTAAACCAGTACTTTTGTCTAGTGATTACTTGAACAATCTACCATCATTAAGACTCACCCACTCATGCTTGGTACATCCTCCCAAACTCGTGGTTGCTTGGATTTCTCCCTGCAAATCTGCTTTCAGAAAGATGAAACAGATGTTGGGCCGAAATATGAAATTTGAGGTTTGTGTACAATTAACAAGGAACACACCTGAAGCCCTGGAACACCATCTGTGACCAGAAGAGTGACCATTCCATAATCTGAATGAGCAGAAGCACCAAATATTTCTTCACTTGAAGAGTTCAAGTCTCCTAACATCAAAATCAAGAGGCGTATTGTTATATTCTTAAGGTTTTATAGCTCTGAACTTCAATATACAAGTACAATGCCAAAGATCCAAGTAGTTCTACCATACCTGGATAATGTAATAAACGAATAAATGCCAATGGTTCAATAAGGGCACCCACTTTTTCAAAGAAATCTTCTTCTAATTTTAGGGACAGGGCTATTAAAGAAAGTAATTTCGTCACAGAAGACCTGAGGAAGCAAATTTAGCAACTTTTAAAACCTGGCAGAAGTAGAATCTCATAGTATGAATTTCCAAGCAAGATAGAGTTGAATTCAAAACTTAAAAAGTAAGTTTTGAGCTGGGATGACAAGGGAATATATGAAAAGGTTAATTATATTTATCAAATTATAGAAGAAGCTCTTTGCTAAAAATAAAGCCTAAAGAGACCAAAGATGTATGAAATCATCTGTAAACCATGAATACCAATATGTGAACTAACACCAGGGACTCACAGCAGCTTTTGGTGATAAGTCTCCATTGTGCATCTCCACGATGGCAGATCTTCTGAAATTTCCAAGCCAAAAGATCTTAGTAAAAATCAATTAAATTTCTTATATGAAGAAACTATTTATACAAGATAAAGTGCAAGTAAAGAAGGAATCTGGAAATTGACAACTACTGCAAGTTGTTGTTTATAAGATATACATACCTTCTAAAGGCCATTGATTGAGGTCATCAGTTAGTGGACCGATATAGAAACTTTCTTTAGAGTCACCTGTTTTTGAAGCAGTCAAAACTGATCAATCTCACCTTAAATCACCTTTTACATTGAACTAGAAAGAAATTAAGAAAGCAAAGAAACTTTGCTGAAAAGAGTTCATTCGTAAATCTAGAATAGCCCCACTACTTTCTTGAATCAAACTCGTTGACATAATCATTAATAGGCAGCTAGCATCAAAAAAATGTTAAGCAGTAAAGGGGGAACAAAAGGGAAAGGTTAATTGATTGAAATAAAGAAACAACCTCTGGTAGTTAAAGTAGTATCAAGCTTTTCAGCATGAAGTGCCGTATAACCTCTGTGATTCTTTGTCACCAACTTCATCTTCTCTTCAATGGGGAGTGAAAAGAAGTTACTACTCTGCTCAAAAACTTTGCTAATCAATTCTTCATCAACCCCATGATTTACAAGGTAAAAGAAACCGTGGTCAACGCATCGCTATTGAAAAACTCATATGAGTTGAAAAGCAGATTGTTTTGCTGGGAACTGCCTAAAATTTGAATATTTGCAACGCAAAGGGCTAAAGAAGAAATCAAAGGATAACCTGACGGATCAAGTTGGCGATTGAGAAGCGATCTGGGGATGACAAGTCAATGATGGGAAATTGAAGAGCGTCAGGCATATTTTTTTTTTTTACTCCTTTTCTGCTGCGACTTACTTTGCTCTGCCTCTTATCAATATCATCAAAATAAATACTTCGCTGGATAATTTAATCTTCTTTTTGTCTTCGGGTATAATTAGATAAATCAAATCGGGATACTGTTTTTAACCTCCCACTTTTGTATTAAAGAATGCTTTTAAAACACTAGTCTGCAAAACCCTCCTCCAATACAATTTATTTTTTAGGGTGTATACTTTAGGATACTCAACACTAGGCTGGTTGCAGCAGAATTGAACGAGCAAAGGGTCTAGGCAAAGGTTTATAAAATTAATCCTCAATGATAAGCGAACCATGCTATCAGATAGGAGTTGGCTACGCAATGTACAAAACTGTAAACTCGACCGACAAACCTATCACTATTTCTCCAGTTCAATGCTAAAGGACTATCTTAATGAAACTGTTGGATTTTGGAACAATTTATCCGGAGGAAGTATGAAACTCAGTCTAAAACTTGAGCAACAACGTAATAAATCCGGATAAAGAATTAAGGAAGATTGAGCTTTAAAAGGCTCGATATTTGTAAGATAAACAAACAAAATTTTACTTAGTGAAAGAAAGCAAAAATTGAGAGAGTATTTTTCTTGAATGATTTCTATTGAAATTCATTAATTAAAAAGATGGCATAATGCCAATACATATACCAGTCATAAGCTGGTCAGCTTTGACAAGTTTCACTTACTATTTTTAGCTTCATTGCAACTTGCAAATCAGAACTTGCACAATTAGGTAAGCTGATCTATCAATCTTATCAGCACCGAATGCATTAAATACATTATCTACTTAGTTCTAATTTAACTAAGTTACAACATATTACTTAAAGTAATAAAATGAAACTGAAATTGAACAGTAGCATCAATTTTAGTAGCTGCATGTACTTTATTCGAAAATACTACAGCAAGCGTACGTGTTGCATCATGCTTACATGTTGTATGTACTTCATCCGGAGATATTGCAGCAGTTTGATCTTCCAACTTAATCTTCAACACTTCATCCGCATGACTTGTGTTGCATGGTCTGCTCCTTGGTTGCTTTATTTGCTGCATGCAGGCCAACTTCAACATTCCTCCTTGGTTTGCATGCTACATAGTTCTGACTAAACCCTTTACAACCAGCTTTGCTTTGAATTTGTTCAAGCTACCATCAGCATTTTGCTTGGCTCGAAACACCCATTTCATTCCAATGACTTTTTTGTTGAGTGGTCTTTCAACTAGTTGCCGGGTCTGATTCTCCTCAATCATACTGATTTCATCAGCCATTTCTTGTTTCCAGCCTTGATGAGCTTCAGCCTCTTCAAAGCTGTTTGGTTCAACAATAGCCACTTGGGCTCTTTCATAAATCTCAGCCAATGGTCTTGTGCCCCTGACTGGTTCATCATTAATGTCCATTTCAGGACCATTTTGATCAGCTTCAGTCTTATCTGTCACCAAATCTTCACAGTTAGTTTACGGTTCATTTTATCCTGGCCCACTTGACTTCTCATCGAATACAACATCTCTGCTCACAGAGACCTTGTTTATTGAAGGATTATGTATCCTATAACCCTTCTTGATACTACTGTAGCCCACCAGAATACCAGGTTGAGCTTTCTTAGCAAGCTTGTCTCTTTTTGTTGCTGGAACATGAGCATAACATACACATCCAAAGACTCTTAGGTGAGCCAGTGATGGTTTGAACCCGAACCAGGCCTTGAATGGAGTTTTCTGAGCCAAAGCCTTAGTTGGGAACTTGTTTTGGAGGTAAACAGCAGTGTTAACTACTTCTACCCAAAATGACTTAGGCAAATTTCTTTCAAACATTAGGCACCTGGCCATATCCATCAAGCTTCTGTTCTTTCTTTCACTTACACCATTTTGTTAAAGTGTATAAGTGTTGGTGAGCAAGTGTTTGATGCCTGCTTTATCACAAAATATATGTAACTCGGATGAAGTATACTCAGTCCCATTATCAGACCTCAATGTCTTCAACTTGCAACCTGTTTCAGTCTCTGCTGCAGCTTTAAACTTCAAAAATACTGAGGCCACTTCTGATTTCTGTTTCAAAAAATAAATCCAGCAATATCTCGAGTAATCATCAATGAATAAGATGAAATACCTGCTGCCATTCAAAGATTGAGCCTTTATTGGACCACACATATCAGTGTGTACAAGTTGCAGTCTTTCAGAAACTCTCCAGGCTTTGTTTGTAGGAAATGGTAGTCTAGCTTGTTTTCCTAGTTGACATACTTCACAAAATTCTTCTTTTTCAACTAAGTTAGTGAAGTTTTCAACCAAATCTCCTTTGGTTAGCTGAGTCATTAAGTTGTAGTTGACATGGCCAGGTCTTTTGTGCCACAGATTGGATTCATCTTGAACAGCTATGTAGGCACTGTCTGAGCTCTTATTCCAGTCCACAACAAAGCTCTTGTCAGCAATGGTCACTGTCATGAGCTTGGATCCATTTGGATCACTGATTAGGCACTCCTTGCCTTTGAACACCACAGAGTAGCCCTTTTCTAGCTACTGAACTATACTGAGCAGGTTTCTATCTATTTCAGGCACCAAAAGTACATTTGAAACAAGTTTGGTACCTGTAGGAGTGTCAATCAACACATCTTTTTTGCCTTCAGCTTTGATGAAGTGTCCATTTCCAACATTCACCCTTGTTTTGAAGCTTCTGTCAATTGACTTAAAAATATCAGCATCAGGGGTCATATGGTTTGTGCAACCATAGTCTATCAGCCATCCTTTTGTTGCTTTTCTTTTGGTAGATGAGCAAGAGACAGTAAAGACTCGTTCTTCTTGATCACTTTCTTTTTCTGCTACTCGAGTTTCAGCTCTTAGCTGTTGAGGTTGATTTGGCCTCTATTTGCCTTTGTTTTTGCAAACTTTGTTTGCATGGCCCATCTTTTTGCAGATTTTACACTGCACATCAGGCTTAAACCAACATACTTCACCCCGATGATTTAGCCTTTTGCAGTGTGGGCAAGGTGGATATTTTCTTGCACCATCTGTTCTAGGCTTATCTTTCCAGGTTTTCTTCCCCTTGTAAGTAGAGGACTTTGTGGTTGGTTTGCTTTTGGCTTGGAAGGCACCTTCTTAATGCTCTTCCAGTCTGTTGGCTCTCCTTTGCTTTTGAGCATAAAGAGTATTGATCAGCTCTATCAATGAAATGCTGGTCAGGTCCCTCGAGTCTTCAAGAGATGAGATCTTTGCCTCATACCTTTCAGGCAAGGTTGAGATCACCTTCTCCACAATTCTTGCTTCACTAAACTGTTCTCCAAGTAGCCTTATGCTATTTACTACAGCTATGCTTCTGTCTGAGTATTGCTTCACTATTTCTTCCTCCTTCATCTTCAAGTTTTCAAAGTCCCTTCTTAAATTCAGTAGTTGTTGTTGCCTTGTTCTTTTAGTCCCTTGGAACTCCTCCTTCAGCTTATCCCAGGCCTGCTTTGGTGACTCACAAGCCATAATTCTTGTGAAAATCACATCAGACACACTGTTCTGGATACAAGTCATAGCTTTATGCCTCTTGTTCTTTCATCAGCATGCTGCCTGATCTGAGCCACTGTTGGATTGGCTCTGAGTGGTTCTGGTTCAACATCTGAGTTGACCACCTCCCATAGGTCAAATGCCTGTAGGTAGGTCTTCATTTTTACTACCCAAATGCGGTAGCCCTCACCATTGAAAACTGGTGGTGCCGCTGGTGAGAAGCCTGATGAAGCCATGGTTCTAAGGATTGAAAATGACAGGTCCACTAATAATAGGGCTCTAGATACCAATTGTTTGGATTTTGGAACAATTTATTAGGAGAAAGTATGAAGCTCAGTCTAAAACTTGAGCAACAATGTAATAAATCCGGATAAAGAATGAAGGAAGATTGAGCTTCAAAAGGCTCGATATTTGTAAGATAAACAAATAGAATTTTACTTGGTGAAAGAAAGCAAAAATTGAGAGACTATTTTTCTTGAATGATTTCTATTGAAATTCATTAATTAAAAAGATGGCATAATGCCAATATATATACCAGTCATAAGCTGGTCAGCTTTGACAGGTTTCACTTACTATTTTTAGCTTCATTGCAACTTGCACAACTTGCACATCACAACTTGCAAATCATAACTTGCACAATTAGGTAAGCTGATCTATCAATCTTATCAGCACCGAATGCATTAAATACATTTTCTACTTAGTTCTAATTTATCTAAGTTACAAAATATTACTTAAAGTAACAAAATGAAACTGAAATTGAACAGTAGCATCAACTTTAGTAGCAGCATGTACTTTATCCAGAAATACTACAGCAAGCATACGTGTTGCATCATGCTTACATATTGTATGTACTTCATCCGGAGATATTGCAGCAACTTGATCTTCCAGCTTGATCTTCAACACTTCATCCGCCTGACTTGTGTTGCATGGTCTGCTCCTTAGTTGCTTTATTTGCTGCACGTAGGCCAACTTCAACAGAAACTAATAACTCAATAATGCACGGTATGCAAACACAAGTTACACAGAACAAGACAGCCAGTAGAAGTTCAAATGAGTGCATTTGACTCAATCCTTGACAACCTTCTCATCCAGCAACAAAGCATTGACAAATCACAGCAAAACAGCAGTTTCATCCATGCATAAATTTGTAACATCTGTTGTTTCTCAGCTAAAGGAAACAACCAAGACAGCGGACTTCAGTATATGTTATAAAAAGTAAAAGCAAATCAAGATGCTCCAAAAAGCAAAAATTAACCCAAAAATAAACGGTAGAAGGTTACAATGACAAACCAAAGAAACCAAGTTATTTTTCGAGGCTACATCGAATAAAGACGTTGAACATCTGATCATCTCCATATTCTTTAAGTTGAAGCCTCTCAACGCATCTTCCCGAAATGAGGTTTGCATCTATGCACTCATCATAAAGGCGAAGGCCAAGTCTATTATTACCACTTTTGCTGAAAGGACATAACAAAGCACGCTAACGCGAATTTGATTCTACTGTACATAACAGTCACAGCTTCTTAAGCCTCTATTTTCGCCTCCATCAATAACTCACTAAAGGTCTTTAGATGCCAAGTGTTGCAAAGCCTCCTGAAATTTATATTACAATCTAAGTACAAATCAATTTCCTATGCTTGCTACCGATAGAGTTTGAAGTACATATTAAAAAACAAATACTAGTCAAAGCTATTAATAAAACCACTTCAGTGCTATAATTCACCATATACTCTTGTCTAACTAAAAAAAAATGCCACTTGTTAGAAATGCGAGACCTTTATGTATCACCATATTATTGATTCTCAATGCCACATTAACATATTTTAACTGTGTTAATTAGGTCCCCAAAAAAAATACTAAGTTGACTTACAGTTAAAAAATTTAGATACCAATTAAATAGAAATTACCAAATTTAAGTAGTTCCGTATATATTAACAAAAAAAAGTAATTATTAAAAATAAAAAATGTAGAGAGACGGAGAGAACGAGCGTTGGTGAAGCAATAGAGAAGAATGGTGCCAAGCCTAGCAGCCAAGCGTTAGTTGACAAAAACTGACAAGTCGATGGTTTGGTTGTGGTCTGTGGGGTTGAAACGCTTATTATTAGACAGGGTTAGGGGTAAGGTCGGTTTGATTTAAATTTTTCGATTTTTTTATTGAATCGTGTAATTCGATTTTTTTATTTTTATTTTCCAAAACTAAAATCAAACTGATGGACATAAAAATCAATTATTATCGAATCGTATTAAATTGATTCGATTCAATTTTTGTGTTGATTTTGGGTTTTGACTTTTGAACTTTATTTAAATAAAATTGTCTTTAAATTTGAATTTTTCAACTTTAATTAGATCAAATTATGTTTGGTTTATATTTTTAGACATTATTTGATAATTTTAATTTCTTTTCAATTATACATAAAATATCAATTAAATAATTTGTAAAATCTATAATTATAAATGTTTATTAAAAATATAACTAAACCTTTAATCACTATCAATCTTTATTGAACAAAATCAAATGTTTAATTATTTGTATTTTATAACTCTTAATGTATAATGAGAGCAAAAACAACTAACTCATAAATGTTAATAATAATAACCAAAATTTTAGAAGTTGTAACAACAATAATAATAGAAAAATAACACAATACATCATAACTAAATATATATATATATATATATATATATATATATATATATATATATATATAGATGAACACTTGAATTCTTAAAAGTTTTAACAATAATAATAAATAAACAATGAATTCTTGAGACACTGACACTAAAATTAGATTTATAGTTTTTTTTATTTAATTAAAAGTTATATTTGAAAGCTGGGTTTTAATGGGCTTATACCTTCAAAAAATATATTGTTATTGTTGTTGTATTTGATATGCAGTGAAATGAATAGAAGATTATATAAATTTGAATCCAACCCAATTGTAGATTTTACTCTATTTCTCTATTTTTTCTCTAGACGGTCAAACAAACGCCCTTGTAAGTTGTGATCTGGTCCGCATTTTATTTCCTTGGTCCTTCAATCCAATCTCAAATTTGCAATTAAAACTACTTAATTTTATTAATTAGTTTGTGACTAGAATGTATTAAGTAAGCAATAATCCTTGCTTTGTTAATGGTCAAAAGGAAAAAGTTGAGTCCGTTGACTTCACCATCAAAAGTTGAGTTAGATTTTAGAAATGGTCAATCATGTTAAAAATATGGGTAAATTATATCTAATTATTATTATTTTTAGTTTCTTAATTATGAACCAATTATTCAACTTTTCTTTTTGGTCACCAACCGTTAATTATTGATAAGAAGGTAACTTGGAAGCTTTTAAAATTGATATAATAACAACTTTATAACTCTTAACATTTATATATTGTGTTAATTTAGCCTTGATTCTAAAAATTTAACCCTCAATATTTACACATTGTGTAATTTAGTCTTTTATAATTTTACTTTTCTCTGTGATATTAAGGTTTAATTTTAAAAGAATAAAAAATATGAAAATTATTATCTTGGATTTTGGATGTTTCCATGTTTTATATAATTACAATCAAATTAGTTGATAATTTTTTTAGCTTTTTAGGTGAAATGGTCACAAAGAAAAGCAAAACCAAATTATATAATATGTAAATATTAAGGACTAAATTTTGTACATTCAAAGTTAAATTTGCTATTATTCCAACTTTAAAAGCTACAACATCATCTTTCCGTTGGCTATTTAATAACTAGTGACAAAAAGAAAAAATTAAATAGTTGGGTAATCATTTTGTAGCTTTTTCATAATCAGTGACCAAAAAAAACTTTATCAATAGTTAGATGACTACTAGTATAGTTTACCCTAAAAATATTAATCATAAATTAAGGTAATTGATTTATGTTTTAAAGATAATATTGTAATTGGCTAATATAATAAAAAAACCCTCAAAGTGCTATACTTTTGTTTAAACAAGTTTTGAATTATTTTTGTAGTTAAATAAACTTTTATCCAATGATTTTTACTCATAAATACTTATATAAAAGTGGAAGATGGATCGAGTAAACCGATGAATGTAATGCATAGATGGATAAGTGTCCAACTGAACCTTTTGAGATATAAACCATTGGCAAATTGAAGGATGAAGAATGCATACCCATGACTCCTTAAAGAAAATGGAAAAATCTTGAACCCAAATATGACTAGATCCCATCCAAAAACTCGTCGCAAGTCAATTGATTTTCCAAGCTTTAAAATTAACACCTTTGATAAATGGAATTTAATAAATTTCACCCATTTGTGTATGTATTAATTGCCCTTGATTTTAATATTAAAGTAAAATTATTTTGAAATTCAAGTTTCATCTTTAACTTATTGTTGGGTAATAGTAATTCTACTCACTTTTAACATCAACATAAAATTTAAAAGAGTAATCAATCATTTCAAAAGAGTGATTAAGTGTGTAAGGTATAAAATCACTTTCAAGATTAAACTATTCCAATTAAAGTCACGTTAGCATAAAATGCAAGTTAGCTTAAAAATTCAAAATATTTTCACTTTAATATTAAAATGAAGGGCATTCTAAGTAAAAAAACTATAGTTTAAAGATTTATTTAATTAAAAAAGCATAAAAACTTGTTTAAATAAAGTATAATAGTTTAAGAGGTTTTTTTTTTTTTGGTAATATATCAGTGTTTGTAGTTCTTTTGCTTTTAAATATAGGTTTTAAAAAGGTTAAAAACAAATGAAACTCGAAGATGCGTTTGTTTTTCGTGAAAATATGGAAGAAAAAAATATAGAGAGAGAAAAATTGAGGTGAGAAAATGGAAGGTCATATGTATTATGTGTAACTTCTTGGACGGGTAAAGTTTGGAATCTCTCTACACTCTAATACCGTGTGGAAAGGCCAAAGACTAACGCATTAACGCGATCATAATCAAGAAAAAAACAGCCTTCGTGTTGAGTTTGTCTGAAGGAAGGACGAAGGATGGAAGTCGGGGTTGGTGATGTTGATAGCTTTTTTAAGTCGGATATTGGGTGCGACTGTAATTTTATTTGATTCAAAAAATTTTAATACATCTAATTATTCATAATTTAGTCCTCATTCCAGATCTACAACTTAAATTATTTTAATAAGAAGAAAGATTCAGATAATTCAATCTTACTTTTTGTACATAGTTCTGATCAAAGTATAGTTACATGTTTACATGTTTATTATGACACAAAAAAAAAATTCTAATATTGTGATTTGGTGAAACATTTTACATTAACTGTTTAAGTTTTGTGATTTCTACCTTTTTATTAAATAATCTCCCCTTCAAATTATGCATTTTGTGTTTCAATGGTGTTTTTTCTAATTTTCAAATGTGCTCTCAAATCACGTTAAATTTATATATAATTATTAAAGAGAACAACATAACTTAATAATATAAAAATATTTAAAATATATTAAAGATGAAATGTCTGATAAGACTAGTAAGAGTAATCGATAGTATTATATAGATTGTAACCTCCTCAACCCAGCCTAGATATTAGATCCGAATTCGGAAGATTATATTGGCCACTGAGATAGCCTAGTACGATCGGAGTTTTTAAAACAATCAATTTAAAACATTTATTTATTTTAGAAGAAAATTTAGTCTATTTTCAAAAAAGTTGACAAGTTATAAAAAACGTTTTAGGTTAACTTTTTAAGTAATCGTGATTACTTTAGGAAAATTTAGTTAATTCTCCTTATTACTCACAATTTTAATTTTAATCTTATAGTGGAAAAGTGATTTTTACTTAGTTTTAATAAAACTATATTTCATGCTTTAATAAAACCATATTTTAAAATTAAGATAAATGTTATGAATGCTAAACAAATCCTAAAACGTTTTTGAAATAAAATAGTACAATTTTGAAATAACATAAATTATAAAAAAAAGCCTAATAATACTTTCATAAAACTAAAACGTTTTTGAGCCATCCGTATGTTGCGTTCACGTCCTAACTTGGTAAGTTATCTGTAAAGATGAAAATAAATGAAGGAATGAGCTATGAAGCTCAGTGCGAGTTCCTTCACAAGGGAATTAGAGCAAAAAATAAACAAGCCATGCATAATATCAACTCATGGAATAAATCACAATCAATTAGCAATACAAAATATCGATAATTCAGATCAACTAATCAACAAAATATTTCAATGTTTGTAGCCATGTAATTTATTATACATGCAATGCAAGTTCAATTTAACAATAAAAATGTCCTACCCCACCGCTACACGCCATAGTAGGAGTTCCCTAGAACTCCTCTACCTTTACACCACATTGCGGATAAACCACTGATCATTAGAGATGAACTACTAATGATAAAATATATTGGTAGATGAACCATCTGTCTTAGTAGATAAAATCTGCTAATACGTTGTGGATTAACCATTGCTCAAGCAGATCAACTAAAATACGTTGTGGATAAACCACTGGCCGAACAGATGACTGGCAATTAAAATACGTTGTGGATGAACAATTGGTCGAGCAGATGATTGCCGACTGAAATACATTGTGGATAAACCATTGGTCGAATAGATGAACTGCCAACGACTTCCTCCATTCAAACATCTCACCCCATGCAATGCAAAATAACATGTTATAACAATTAAATACGGCAACATTAACATGCTTATATCAAATATATACAATAGCAATTATTATGCTTATAACAAATCATAATAGCAGCAACAGACTTGCTTATCATATGTTCAATTTAACGGTAATAATGACATGTATCTCTTGTAATCAGTATCATCATGGTTTTACATAACAATATCAGTTCATCAGAAATATAGTGACAATAGATATGTAACAATCTCATATCTTACATTCACAATAATAAATCAATAAATTATATCATGGATTCTAGCATTATTCATATTATCATGGGCTTAATTGAAAAAAATAAAAATAAAAACCTAAAATAGTTCAGAAACCAATCAGTGACTAAACTGAACAAAACACAAAATTCTGGGCCAAAACTGTGAAATCTGAGAAACAGGGGACACACGACCGTGTGAAAAGCCCTAGATCATATAGAAGGGGTACATGACTATGTGACCCTATTTTGAGGCACGATTTGCTCTGATTCTCTTGTAAAATAACACACTCCTGTCACAGGGATCTCGAACGTCGTTCCTTGCACTTAAATCTAATCCAAGGTACCTAAATCGGGTTATTCAAATGATATTTATGCCAGAATTAATAATGAATCTCAAGAAAGTCAAGAATTTAGGAGATTTTTGGCAATATTCTTAAAAGATTGTTTAATCTTTCTTTAAAATTAGCACGAATAAAAATTCTACAAGAATTTAATATTTAAACACCAAGATTGGAATGTTCTTATAGATTCTTTACGAAATTAGAGATGAAATTAATGTTTTTAATTCGGGAAAACAAAATAATCAATAGCAAGAATGTTGAAAATAATGGTGTAAAAAAAGAGAAAAAGAATAAAAAGAGAATAAATAGGAGGATGGAGGGCAAATTCTATTAGGATTTGAAAAAGAGGCAAATTGAAATGCTAATTAGAAAAAGAAGATAAAAAGATGATGGAATTCTAATTCTATTGGAATTTTAAGAAATGACAAGATATGAATTCTAATTAGGAAAGAATTGGGTCAATTCCTAGGGTGAACCTTAGGGGCGTCACTTGTAATTATCCTAAATTTTTACCGAATTTAAAATTAAAATTATAACAGCCTAATTTTTAATGATGTCGGATCAGTGGTTCGAGACCACTAAATTCAAGAGAGAGTTCAAAAATTATATTAATTATTAATTACGAGTCAAATGTGATTTTAGGAAGACTTTTGAATTAGTGATTTGTGTTTTAGAAGGAATTATTAGGTTAAGTGATTTCAAAAACGAGGTATCGAGACCTCGATTTCATAAACTGAGCCGTAAATATTTTTATAAATATTTACGGAGTATCATTGAGTTAGTATTAAAGTTTCGTTAGAAAATTCTATAGTTAAATTAAAAAGGACTAAATTGAAAAATGTTCAAAACTTGTTAAAGTGATAAAATAGCTTAAATGTTAAATGAGGAAGGACTTAAAGGGAAAATTAGCCCAAAGAAGATGGCTGAAAAGGCATAAGAAGAAAAAAAAAACAAAGAAATTAGGTGATTAAGGGCAAAATGGGAAATAAAATAAAATTTAATTAGATAAAAATGAGACTTAAAAGAAATCTAGATATTTCTTCACAATTCTTCAGCCAAAAACACCATAGGAGGTTCCCAAGAAGCTGGCTTTTCATATTTTTACTTCAAGTGAGTTCAATTCTTGCTTTTTCTTTGAAATTTTTATGTTTTTGAGACTTTTACAATTATGTCCAACTATTTATTTCATTAGTTTTTTTATTCTATGAGTAATTTTGAAAGTTACCATTGATGAGTGATGGATGTTTATGATGAATTAGCTTGAAATTGAAGCTTTAATTTTGTTATATGACTATTTTATCAAGTAATTTCAATAGAAATTGATTTTAGGATCAAATTATGAAAAAAATTAAATCTTAGGGTTTGGTTTTAAATTATGTTTATCAAAGGCTGTGTAATAGCTTAGAATATTTAGATAAAGTGTTAATTAAGAAAAATTAGCTTATTCGATAGGCAAATTGGGGAGGGATTAAATTGCAAAATTGTAAAAGTTAGGGTATTTGTGTAAATTTCAAAATTTTAAGGGTATAAATTGTGAAGTGAATTATAATTGAGATATATGCTAATGAATGAATAAATTTTATATTTTAGATCAAGAGCCTGTAGATCAATAAGAAAAAAGGAAATTAGCAGAATAATCCTTAACTATTAAAAATTCCACAATTTAGCCCAAGTAAGTTCGTATGGTTAAATTTTTAATGTTATTTGTTAAATTGATGAGTGGTAATATGCATTTATTCATATTATTTGTTGAAAATAAAATTGTTGTAAAAATTATGAAATTGAATCAAATTTCGAAGTGAACAGAAGCAGGATTGAGTACAGTCGTTCAGTGCAAAAGAAGAATTGACGGTAAATTACCCAAGTAAACCGAATTTCAGCATTTTTTGTGGAATTTTGTGTTTGCTTTCCATTTAGCTCTCATGAACTCATATAAGTTTCAGTTCAACCCTTTTGGGTTTCAGTTTAGCTCTTTTGAGCTTAAGATTAGCCCTTATGGCTTTCCGTTCAACTCCTATGAGCTTCCGTTTAACCCTTATGGGTTTCCATTTAACACTTATATGCTTCAGTGCAGCCTTCAGGCTTCTGTTTACGATGTATTCAAATCCGTAAGACGTTCTCTGATTTAATAAGGAATGGTAAGTGCCACATGGAATTAATGTAGAAGAATTTAAGTTGTTATTGATATTGAGCTCAAATAAGTAAATTCATCAATTGAGTTGTGATTGGCAGGAAATGTTTATGAAATGATTTACCTAAATGAATTATTATAGTATGTTCGATAAGATTTATGTTAGAGCTAACGAACTTACTAAGCTTTATTAAGCTTACTTGTGTCGTTTAATGTTCTTTGTAGATTTTCAAGAAGCTCGAATGATCGGGTCAACATGTCGGGACACACTATCCAGATTGTTCCGGTAGATTTTGTTATGCACTTTATGGTTTATATGGCATGTATAGGGTTGAATTGGAAAAGAGCTAAATTTGAATTATGGTTGTGAAGGAGTTATATATATATATATATATATATATATATGTTTATATGCATAGATTTAGTATTAGATTTTGGTAAATCAATGAATATTTTGGTAAGTTTAGCCAATTGAGTCTTGTGATGATATATATATTATGTTTAAAACATGATTTTGACTTGTGTTGATTGTTTGATTAGGGCTATTTGATGTATTGAAATGTTGTGTGTACGCTGATATCAAAAAAAGGTGAGAAAAATGGCCTTAAAATGACCTATTTTCATCCACACAGGCAGAGACACGGGCGTGTGTCCCCTGCTTTTAAGAAAATTTCTGAAATTTTGGGAAAACTTCCCTGAGTATCCGGTTTAGTACCGATCCACTTCTAAGGTGTATATTAGGCCTTGAGGGCCCATCTAAAGGATAATATGAGTATTAAATGAATAATTCTTGATATGTATAATAAAGGTTGTGAAATGTCTGAATTTAATCTATAAAGTCTGATAATGCTTCGTAACCCTATTCCGACAACAGATAAGGTTAGGAGTGTTACAAAAATGAAATGGGGGAAGAACATAGCAGCTCAAACGCTAGTTTCAAATAATACTAACACCTTACCGTTGAGCTTATTGCTCATTCTTATTTAATTTTTACACTTAATTTTACATATTTTAATGTTTGGGAAACTTGCCAAAATTTCAAAATTATAAAGAAAAGAAGAGCTCGAACTTAGGTCTTTTAGGACATGTACTAACGTTTTAATTGTTGAACTATTGCCCATTTCTTATCAAGTTTTATCATCAATAGAATATATTTTAGTGTAATGGCCTAAATTCAAAGTTATCGGAACAGTGGTTTCGTAACCACAAATCCAATTTAAAGAGAAATTTATTTCAATATTTGTGCATGAAAATTGATAAGATAGGAAAATCGTATGAAAATATTGATAGAAAAAAAAATTTACCGATTTAGTGGTTAGTTAGAAAAAGAAATTATTGAAGAAATTGGGTAAAAACAAGGTATCGGGACCTCTATCTCGTAAAACCGAGTCAAAAATAATTTTATAAATATTTATGAAATGTTAGTAATGTGGTATTAAAATTTCGTTAGGAAATTTTAATGTTTGGGTAGTCAATTAAATGAAAATGACTAAATTGTAATAGGTGTAAAAGTTGCTAGAATGATTAAATAGCTTAAGAGTCTAATGAGAAAGGATTTAAAAGGCAATTAGACCTAAAATTTATTTGGGCTGGACGGCAAGGGCATGAAATCAGCAGGAAAATTGATAAATTAAGGGCAAAATTGGAATATTGCAAAATTAACTAAATAAAGCTAGGACTAAATAGGAAATATCTAGATTTCTCTTCATTTCTCTTCAATTCCAGTGGCTAAAAACACCATAGGAGGGTTCTCTAAGCTGGTATTCCATAATTTTTACACCAAAAGATTCAAATACGAAGCTAGATCGAGGACAGGAAAAAGTTCGGGATTAGTAGATTTTTTTTGTTTACAAACAAGTATCAAGGTAAGTTCTTGTAACTTGAATTATATTCTTAAATGTTTGAAATGCATGTTTTTTATATGAATATGATTTGAATGTTCATTATATGGAAATTTATGAAACATTGATATATTTGATAAAAGGGGAAAAATCCCGATTGAATGAAAGGAAAATTCGATGGATCTCTGAAAAGGAATTGACGGTAAAAAGGATCTAGCCCGGACGAGTGATCCTATCTTGATATAGCCCTCCCGAAGAATATGTGTAAAATGGATTTAGCCTAGACGGGTAATCCGAATTCGGGTCTAAATTTAGCCTCGACTGTAATTGGATCCAAGCTCATTAGAGTAATAGTCGTTGCGGGATTTAGCTCGGATGGTAATCCCGACAATACTCTATGAGTTTATATTGCGATTTAGCTCGATGGTAATCCCGCTGCAAGGTTGAGGTTCGCGGGAGTGTGCTCTTTGAAATGGAAATGTGCGCACATGAATATGAATTGACGGACCCAGAATTGTACACTAAAAGTGTACCTCTGAAAATCCATCGAAATTCTGATAAATTCAACGGGATAAATATGGAAAAATAACAAGGAAATGGAAATTATGATATTGGTGAGCTCATCAATCATGGTATATATTATTGGTACATGGAAATTATTGTACTAGAATGTTGAGGTTGTGCATATTAGGGTAATAATGCATTGAATAGATATATGAATGTTTATTGTGTTGTATTGAAAATATTAGGTAAGTATAATTCTTGTTACATGAGCTTACTAAGCACGAAGTGCTTACCTCATTTCCTTTTTCCCTGTTTTGTAGTGTTAAGAGCTCGGAGGTCGGATTTGGTCGGAGACACATCACACTATCAACCTCAGGATTTCGGTATATAAAGAAACTTTATTTTGGAAATCAATGGCATGTATAAGCTAATAAAGTAAATGTTAACATGAAATGAATGTAAAGTTAGCCATTAGTATGGTTAACAAACCTGGTTTTAGCTATGTGATGACGTTATTTTATAAATATGCATGAATTTATCTTAAAAATATGTTGAATTGGATTGGTTGATGTGGATTGTTTTTAGTTTAAAATTTCAAGGAAGATTAGATATTTATAAAGGGGCTATATTGAATATATAAAAAAAAATCGTAAACTCCGGTAATACCTCGTACCCTATTCCGGCAATGAATACCGGTAGGGGTATTATATTTATTGGTATCAGAGCTACGGTTTAGTCGGTTCTAGGACCAATGTAGCAAATACGGGATTAGCTATACATGCCATTTAAATTATTATTGATAGTGTGATATCTCCTGACCATTTAAAATGTGTTTTTCTTATAGTAAATGTCTATCGACCGAGCTCAATCTGAGGAAGCTGGGAGTCATGCTTCGGCTTCAGTACAAAGAGAAGAAACTAGCAGTAGAAGGCCCGAGACAGAGGGTCAAGGGGAGGAGGCAAAAACAGCCTTTTTTCAAATGATGAATGAATGGTTTAGTCAATACTTAAGAACTAACCCTGTAGTGCAGCAAGTTCAAGCTCCTCCTCCTACTCCTCCACTGGTACCCGAAATCCCATAGGGTACAGGTACTGAATCTGTCAGAAAATGGAAAGCTCCAGCAGATAAAATTTGCAAATATGGGGTCGAAGAATTTCGAGCAGCAGTTGATGATGATTCCAAACGGGCTGAATTCTGGTTAGAAAACACTACTTGGGTTTTGGAAGAATTATCTGTACACCAGAAGAATGTCTGAAATGTGTCGTATCACTGCTAAAAGATACAGCTTACCATTGGTGGAATACTAAAGCTTCAGTTGTTTCGAAAGAAGAAATTACATGGGAATTCTTTCAGACTGAGTTCAGAAAGAAATATATCAGTCAGAGGTTTCTCGATCAAAAGAGAAAAGAATTTCTTGAGCTGAAACAGGGTAACAGATCAGTATTTGAGTATGAAAGGGAATTTGTTCGATTGAGTAAATATGTTCGAGAATGGGTATAGTCAGAAGCTGAAATGTGCAAACGATTCGAAGAAGGTTTGAATGAAGACATTAAGCTACTGATCGGAATTCTTGAAATTCGAGAGTTTGCTACATTGGCAGAGAAAGCTTATAAAGTAGAAGAATTGAGCAAAAAAAAAAGAAACAGGATGAGAGGGAAGCTTGAATTTTTAGTAAAAGACCGATGGGAAAATCCTAGTTTTCTACTTCAAAGAAATTGAAGGAAGTACTAGGATCGTTCTACCTCAGCCACTGGGTATTCGGGTAGAGAGCAAGGTTCTCAACGCACTAATCCAAGACCTTCTACTCCATCAGTGACCAGTATTGGCAGTGTTGGCACTCCTAAGCCGAGATGCCAGTACTGTAATAAAGCTTATTTTGGTGAATGTCGATTAAAGAGCGGGGCTTGTTACCGATGTGGTTCTTTTGACCATTTCCTCAAAGATTGTCCAGAAAGGGGTGAAAAAGAAGCTGAACAAATATCGAAGCCGAGTAATCCAGTTTCGAGAGGTAGACCACCTCGACCATCTGGTAATGTCAGTGGTAGCCAAGGAGTTACGAAAGATATTGCAAGCAGGTCTGAAGCACGAGCACCTGCTAGGACATATGCCATCCGTACCAGAGAAGATACCTCAGCACCTGATATTATTACTGGTACATTTTCTTTACTTGATACTGATATTACTGCATTGATTGATCCTGATTCTACGCATTCATATATATGTGTTAAACTTGCAATTGTTAAAAATTTATCAGTTGAACCTACTGAATTTGTGGTTAAAGTCTCGAACCCCTTGGGCCAGTCTGTGTTGGTGGATAAAATTTGTAAAAATTGTCCCACTGATGGTAAGAGGTTATTGTTTCCCGGCTGATTTGATGTTACTGCCATTTGATGAATTTGACGTGATATTGGGCATGGATTGGTTAACCCAGCATGATGCGGTAGTAAATTGTAGACAAAAATATATTGTGCTAAAATGTCAGAATGGTGAGTTGCTCCGGGTTAAATCTGATCAGACAGAGAGGTTATCTGATGTGATTTCAGTAATGGTAGCACAGAGGTATGTCAAAAAAAGGGTATGATGCTTACTTGGCTTATGTACTCGACACCAAGGTATCTGAGTCAAGGATACAGGCAGTGCCAATAGTATGTGAATTTTTCGATGTGTTTCCAGAGGAATTACCAGGGTTGCCACCAAAAAGAGAAGTGGAATTTTTCATAGATTTGATTCCGGGAACTATTCCGATTTCCATAGCTCTGTACCGGATGGCTCCTACTGAATTAAAAGAGTTAAAGACACAGTTGCAAGAGCTTGTTGACAGGGGTTTTGTCCGACCGAGTCATTCACCTTGGGGTGCTCCGGTTCTGTTTGTGAAAAAGAAGGACGGGTCTTTAAGACTATGTATTGACTACCGGCAGCTTAATAAAGTAACCACAAAGAATAAGTACCCGTTACCCCGGATTGATGATTTATTTGATCAGTTGAAAGGTGCTACTATGTTTTCAAAGATTGATCTTCGATTAAGTTATTATCAGTTACGGGTAAAGGAGTCAGATGTGCCAAAAACAGCCTTCAGAACCAGGTACGTACATTATGAGTTTCTGATTATGCCATTTGGGCTAGCTAATGCACCTGCAGTATTCATGGATTTGATGAACCAGATATTTAGACCGTACTTAGATAGATTTGTAGTAGTATTCATTGATGATGTTTTGGTTTATTCTCGGGATGAAGAAGAACATACAGAACATTTGAGAATTGTGTTGCAAATTCTGCGAGAGAAGCAGTTATATGCTAAATTCAGTAAATGTAAATTTTGGCTCCGAGAAGTGGGTTTTCTTGGACACATTATATCTACCGAAGGCATCAGGGTAGATCCAAGTAAAATCTCAGCTATTGTCAATTGGAATCCATCAAAAAATGTATCTGAAGTTAGAAGTTTCTTGGGTTTAGCTGGTTATTATCGGAGATTTGTACAGGGATTCTCTATGATAGCTTCTCCGATGACTCGATTATTGTAGAAAGATGTAAAGTTTGAGTGGACTGATGAATGTCAGCAGAGTTTCAACCGATTGAAAGATCTACTAACGAAAGCACCTGTATTAGTGCAGCCTAAACCGGGTAAGGAATTTGTTATTTATAGTGATGCCTCATTAAATGGTTTAGGTTGTGTCTTAATGCAAGAAGGTAAAGTAATAGCCTATGCTTCAAGACAACTTAAACCACATGAAAGAAATTACCCAGTACATGATCTTGAATTAGTTGCTATTGTATTTGCACTGAAAATATGGCGGTATTACTTGTACGGTGAGAAATGTCATATTTATACTGATAATAAAAGCTTGAAATATTTGATGACACAGAAAGATTTGAATGAGATAGCGCAGGTGGCTTGAACTGATAAATGATTATAATTTGATTATTGATTACCATCCGGGTAAAGCTAATGTTGTAGTTGATGCTTTGAGCCGAAAATCTCTATATGTTTTACGAGCTATGAATACCCGGTTGTCATTGACTGATGATGGTTCAATCCTAGCAGAATTAAGAGCTAAACCAACATTTTTACAGCAAATATGTGAAGCTCAGAAGAATGATAAGAAGTTACAAGTTAAACGGGCACAGTGTGAGTCAGGTAATGATTCTGAATTTCAGATTGGTTCTGATGGTTGTTTATTATTCGAGGTAGGGTATGTGTACCTCGAATTTAGAGCTCATCTGAAGATTCTACGAGGCTCACAAATGGTACTATGTCTACATCCGGGAGTAATAAAATGTATAATGATCTGAAAAAGATGTATTGGTGGTCGGGAATGAAACGTGATGTCTCTAAGTTTGTATCAAAATGTTTAATATGTCAGCAAGTTAAAGCTGAACATCAGGTACCTTCGGGGTTACTTCAGCCAAATATTATACCGGAATAGAAATGGGAAAGAATCACTATGGATTTTGTATCGGGGTTACCTTTGTCTCCGAGGAAAAAAAGATGCTATTTGGGTGATTGTTGACCGATTAACAAATTCAGCTCACTTTATTCCGGTACGTATGGATTATTCTTTAGATAAATTATCTGAACTATACATATCTGAGATTGTCAGGCTACATGGAGTGCCTGTCTCTATTATATCAGATAGAGATCCCCGATTTACGTCTCGTTTCTGGGACAAATTGCAAGAAGTCTTAGGTACTCAGTTGTATTTTAGCACTGTATTTCATCCTCAGACAGATGGACAATATGAGTGTGTAATTCAAATATTGGAAGATATGTTCCGATGTTGTATACTAGAGTTTGAAGGTAATTGGGAGAGGTATCTACCTTAGATTGAATTTGCTTACAATAATAGTTATCAATCGAGTATTAAAATGGTTCCGTATGAAGCTTTGTACGGTAGAAAATGTAGAACACCATTATATTGGACAGAGCTCAGTGAAAGGAAGATACATGGGGTTGATTTGAACCAGGAAATAGAAGAAAAAGTAAAGGTTATTCGAGATAGTCTAAAAGCAGCTTCCGATCGTCAAAAATCATATACCGACCTTAAACGAAAAGAGATTGAATTTCAAGTCGGTGACAAGGTATTCCTGAAAGTGTCTCCTTGGAAAAAAGTCCTTCGATTCGGTCGAAAGGGTAAACTGAGTCCAAGATTTATCGGGCCATATGAAATCATAGAAAGAATTGGATCGGTCGCTTATCGATTGGCATTACTACCGGAACTTGATAGAATCCATAATGTTTTTCATGTATCTATGTTACAACGATATCGATCAGATCCTTCACATGTTATTTCTCCTACAGAAGTGGAGATTCAACCGGATATGACTTACAGTGAAGAACTGGTCAAGATATTGGCATGGGAGACAAAAGAGCTTAGAAATAAAAAGAAAAATTTGGTGAAAGTATTGTGGCAAAAGCACGGGATTGAGGAAGCGACATGGGAACCGGAGGAGGCAATGAGGAAACAATACCCAAACCTCTTTACTGGTAAGATTTTCGAGGACGAAAATCCTAAAAGGAGGGGGGAGAGTTGTAATGGCCTAAATTCAAAGTTATCGGAACAGTGGTTTTGTAACCACAAATCCGATTTAAAGAGAAATTTATTTCAATATTTTTGCATGAAAATTGATATGATAGGAAAATCGTATGAAAATATTGATAGAAAAAAAAATTTACCGATTTAGTGGTTAGTTAGAAAAAGAAATTATTGAAGAAATTGGGTAAAAATAAGGTATCGGGACCTCTATCTCGTAAAACCGAGTCGAAAATAATTTTATAAATATTTATGAAATGTTAGTAATGTGGTATTAAAATTTCGTTAGGAAATTTTAATATTTGGGTAGTCAATGAAAATGACTAAATTGTAATAGGTGTAAAAATTGCTAGAATGATTAAATAGCTTAAGAGTCTAATGAGAAAGGATTTAAAAGGCAATTAGACCCAAAATTTATTTGGGCTGGACGGCAAGGGCATGAAATCAGCAGGAAAATTGATAAATTAAGGGAAAAATTGGAATATTGCAAAATTAACTAAATAAAGCTAGGACTAAATAGGAAATATCTAGATTTCTCTTCATTTCTCTTCAATTCCAGCAGCTAAAAATGCCATAGGAGGGTTCTCTAAGCTAGTATTCCATAATTTTTGCACCAAAAGATTCAAATACGAAGCTAGATCGAGGATAGGAAAAAGTTCGGGATTAGTAGATTTTTTTTGTTTACAAACAAGCATCAAGGTAAGTTCGTGTAACTTGAATTATATTCTTAAATGTTTGAAATGCATGTTTTTTATATGAATATGATTTGAATGTTCATTATATGGAAATTTATGAAACATTGATATATTTGATAAAAGGGGAAGAAATCCCGGTTGAATGAAAGGAAAATTCGATGGATCTCTCAAAAGGAATTGACAAGAAAAAGGATCTAGCCCAGACGGGTGATCCTATCTTGATATAGCCCTCCGAAGAATATGTGTAAAATGGATTTAGCCGGACGGTAATCCGAATTCGGTCTGAATTTAGCTTTGGATTGGTAATTCAGATCCAAGCTCATTAGAGTAATTGTCGTTGTGGGATTTAGCTTTGACCGGTAATCCCGACAATACTCTATGAGTTTAAACTAGGGATTTAGCTCGGTAGTAATCCCGCCGCAAGGTTGAGGTTCAAGGAGTGTGCTCTCTGAAATGGAAATGTGCGCACATGAATATGAATTGACGGACCCAGAATTGTACACTAAAAGTGTACCTCTGAAAATCCATCGAAATTTTGATAAATTCAACGAGATAAATATGGAAAAATAACAAGGAAATGGAAATTATGATATTAGTGAGCTCATCAATCATGGTATATATTATTGGTACATGGAAATTATTGTACTAGAATGTTGAGTTTGTGCATATTAGGGTAATAATGCATTGAATGGATATATGAATGTTTATTGTGTTGTATTGAAAATATTAGGTAAGTATAATTCTTGTTACATGAGCTTACTAAGCACGAGGTGCTTACCCCGTTTCCTTTTTCCCTGTTTTGTAGTGTTAAGAGCTCGGAGGTCAGATTTGGTCAGAGACACATCACACTATCAACCTCAGGATTTCGGTATATAAAGAAACTTTATTTTGGAAATCAATGTCATGTATAAGCTAATAAAGTAAATGTTAACTTGAAATGAATGTAAAGTTAGCCATTATTATAGTTAACAAACCTGGTTTTGGGTATGTGATGACGTTATTTTATAAATATGCATGAATTTATCTTGAAAATATGTTGAATTGGATTGGTTGATGTGGATTGTTTTTGGTTTAAAATTTCAGAGAAGGTTAGATATTTATAAAGGGACTATATTGAATATGTAAAAAAAAATCGTAAACTCCAGTAATACCTCGTACCCTATTCCGACAATGAATACGGGTAGGGGGTATTACATTTAGTGTGGTTGTTATTCTAGGTTGTGGAAAATTAAAAGGAAAGGAAATAGAAAGAGTTATGTTTGAACCTAGACTATTTAGGTAGGAAAGCTAACACTTAACCATTAGACTTAAGCCCTATTTCCTACATATTTTAGTCACTTAATTGTATATATATTTATTTTGGGTTCAACTTATATATTCTTTATTAACTTATGCATTTACTCAATTTTTATTTTACTTTATGGTTTTAACGCATTCCTATTTTAGTTTATATACAATAATTAATACTCATAATCAAGTCTCATTGTTAATATTTTAATTTATTTTACCCTTTTCAAATTAGGTCCTAATTCAATTAAAACACACTATTTTCAAATTAAACCTTATAATCAAGTTTCGTTTTAGATTAATTAATATAATAATAATTGATTATATTATTTTAATACTTTAATTAATTATTTATGACCCTAATTTCGGTATCCATTTCAAACCCTCGATTAATAAATGCTCAAAGATAACTTTAAAACTTGGAGCGTGACAACTTTCGGTTTTCACAAACCCGATTCTTCTAACCCAATTTTTGGGGCATGGCATAGATTAAAATAAAAAAGCAAGGAGAAAAAAAAATTCTACTAATCAATATTTTTTAGGTGGCCTTTCTTGTATTCTTGCATTAGATCCAAAGGTTTTTTTCTTGACCTAACTACAAAGATGATGAATCGATTTTTTTTTCTACTCTTGTCCTGCTGCTCTATTTTTGTGAATACCGTTTATAATGATTGTTGAAGCAAAAAATTTCTATTGAACTTATTATTTCAATTGGTATTTTTGTTTATCCCCCTCTCGTTTAAAAAATGAAACTTAGGTAAGTGATTTGTAAACATATGTATAAAAAGAACATATTTCATTTAGCTCCTTTATGCCCACCATAACTAGTTCTTTTGGTTTTTTACTAGTGGCTTTAACTATAACCTTAGCCTTTATTTATTGGTGTGAGTAAGATATGACTTATTTAAAAATTAATTGAATGAATGAACAATTCAAGAAAAACAAAATTTTCTGTGAACCGTTCAAATCGAGTATTATTAAGTTTATACTCGTTCATCAAAGATAAACTCAAATAACTTACCGGTACTAATTTTTCATTTGTACCCTAACTAAAACGAGTTATTTATATTATTTTTAGTGTATTTTTTAGCACTTCATTATACTCTATGCATTTCAGATTATCTCACCACGACAATATAATATACTCTAAAAGAAAATCATGCGAGTCCAGGTGTACAAGTAAAGAAGATAATGACATCATCCCAACTTCAAAAAACAACAAAAAGAATAATAGCGATACGCAATTATATTAAATTTAAATTCAGTTTTCATTTTCATTGATAATTTACATAAATTACTTTTGATTTTTAGAGACTGACCATTTTTTTTGTTTTACAAAAGAAAATTAAAATTGATGTCTTATATAAAAAATTAGTCGTGAAGTAGAACACCAAATAAGTATTATTGTCATATATAAAATTTAGGAAAACTATTCAAATTTTTACGAGATTTGATGAAAAATTCACTTACCGGTATGATTTGAACAACAGTTCACTAACCCTATAAAATTAATATAAATTATAAAAATAGTCATTTTAGATTATAAAAATAGTCATTTTTGTTTACCAAATTACAAAAATGGTCATTTTTGTTTGCCTCATATTACATTTTAGTCACTTACGTTATTATTTTGTTACGAAGTAGTCACTCTGCCTTTAAGCTCCGTTAACTTCCTAATGGCAATCCTACGTACAGTCCAAATAGGTTTTAAATGCCAACTTTGATGTCTAACTTGGATGAAAATAGTTTTTTTAGTCAAAATGGAAAAGAAAACTAAAAGAAAAAGGAGACCGATGATTGTATTTTCCAATTCAAGGTGTAATTAATTTAAAATTTTTAATTAATTAAATTTATTTAATTAAAAACCTATTCTCGTCCCAGTTGGACATCCAAGTTGGTATTTAAAACCCATTTGGGATGCCATATAGGATTGTCATTAGGGAGGTAACGAAGCTTAACGGCAGAATAACCACTTCGTAACAAAACAATAACGTAAGTAACTAAAATGTAACTGTAAAAGCCCATTTTTGCCCGGGTCCAACAAACAAAATCAGAAAAAAAAAGGGGAAACGAAAACCAAAATAAAAATAATTAAAAAATCCAAAGTCCAAATACTAATGACAGACCCAATTACAAGCTCAAACCAGAATTAACCTTAACACACCATCCCAATTTACAAACAAATTATCAGCCTAAAACCTAAAAACCGTAGACGGCCCAAATGAGTCAATATCTTAACATTTTCAGGAAAAAGAACTTAACCCTAGCCTAAGAGCTGCCACCGCCGCACGCTACCATCTTTCCACGAGTCTGACACTTCTCTGACACCACCTGCAACACGCAAAAGAAGAAGAAAATAAAGAAGGAAACAAAATGGCAGCAGTCAAAAAACAACAAAAACAAAAATGAATCTTGTAACATTGGCTATAAAACCCCCAATATCATCTTTGTATTTTTTTTTACGCGTGCAAGAAGTAGAAATCAAATAAAAACAAAAATTTTGAAACAAAAGGTGAACTTTTTTTGATGTATCTTTCATTTTATTTTTATTTTTATTTCTTTTTTAAAGATATAAGATATAGGAATAAAAAGAAAAGGAGACTCACCTAAATCGGTTGCTCTCCTCACCGTCGAAGGCCACGTCGGAAAAGGAGAAAAAAAGAAATGTTTTTTTATTTCTCCGCTGAGTTAGGCTGAGTTCTTAGGGGTTTTGGCCTCGGATCGACGTTCTACATGTGACGGGCTTCAAAAGACTGTCTTTTGGTGTTCTCCGGCAACCGTGTACGGCAGAGCTGTTGTCGGCAATCGGCAGTCGCCACGGTGGCCCGATGGTTGGATAATGTCTGAGATCGAAAAGATGAAGGAGCAGTTGAGAAAGTTTCTTTTGTTTTTTGAGGAAGAAGAGAGAAATGAAGTTTTTTTTTAAAAAAATTGATTTAACTAATGGAAGTAAAACGGCACCATTTTGTTTTGACCCTTTAATGTCAAAATGGCCCGTTTAGGGCCAACCGGCTCTCAACCCGACCCACTCCAGGGGAACCCGCGTGTTTTCATTTTTGGGTTGTTTACGCCCCTGGTCCTTCCGCTTTTCTGGGTTGTTTTAATCTAGTCCTATTTTCTTTTCTTTTTTTTTAATTTGACTCTTTAATTTTATTTCACTTTTAATTTGGTTCTTCAATTCGCAAAATGGAATGATGCACTTCGTGAGGTCTTGGGATATTTTCCCTCTTAAACCCTTGCCTTTTCCGCGCGTTTCAAACTGGTCCTTTTGTTTGTTTTATCATTCAATCAATCTATTTTTATTATATTTTATACTTGTAGTTTAGTCTAAACATCAATTTAGTCCCTCATTTAATTTAATTTATTTATTCATTTAGTTGCTTATTTATTATTTCTTTATTTTTGTTTATATTTTTATTTTTTTTCTTTCGGGCATTTGTCCATTTATTTCGTTTTATTATTATTATTATTATTATTATTATTATTATTATTATTATTATTATTATTATTATTATTATTATTATTATTATGTACTTTATTACAAATTGCACCCGAGCTCTCATTTATATTTTAATTTTGTCTTTTATTTTCAATATTTTATAAATTATTTTTCTCGATCTTTATTTATGTATGTATTTATTTCTTTGTCCTTGTTACGTTTAAATATTGATATTTTCTTTTGTGTGCCTTGTTTTGTAATTATTATTATTGATATCATTGTTGTTATTTATTTTATTTTTCTTTTATTGTTAATATTGGTATTAAAGTGATACGTATTATGTGATTGTTGTCATTATATGTATTATAAATTGCTTATTAGTACATTTATATCGTTGTCATTCATTAGCATAATATTTTATTCATATATCATTTTAAATATTACATTAATTTTCACCCAAATTCGTAAAAATAAAAATTTTGAAAATAAAGATAATATTTCGTATTTGGAATTTCGAGAAGTTGTCCCTAACTTACGAGGTTTTGATTTTCTCGTTGGACCTAAATGGCCTAATATCCTTTAGAATTAAAACATACAAGTTTTAAAATATAAAAAAAATTAAAAGGCAAGCTTATTCTCGAGGGTTCAAATGTCGTGTCCTAACTTAGGGATGTGACATTTTGTTATCTCGAGACGAGAGGGCCTTTAATGCTCGTTTCAATTTATTTAAGCATTTTTTTTAAATCAACATTAATAAAAAAGAGATCGTATTTTAAATTCTTTTTGAGTTTTTAACTTTCGACATTAAGACATTAATTAATCAATTAGATATCAATTTTGGGCATACGAGGGTGCTAATCCTTCCTCACACATAATTGACTCCCGAACCTGTTTTCTTGACTTTCATAGATCAAAATCGTTGTTTTAGTAAATCAAAATATTTTATTAAAACAATCAAATTACGAGGTGATCCGTTCACATCTCATAAAAAAGATTAGTGACGACTCCATTTTCGTTTTTAAATAAAAGTCAACATTTTAAAAAAATAGTTTCAACAGCTTGGTGACTCCATTGGGGACAAAATAAGAGAGTCAAGCTGCGAATTGATTATTTTCTGTATTTTTGTCAAAAATTGATAATTTGGTTTAAATTTATGATCCTTTCGTTGCATTTCATTTTTGTGGTTTTCATCATTTTGATATGTTTGCTTTTTGGTTTGAGCCTCTTAGTATACTTCCGCACATCGCATTGCATAATTGTTCGATTTTACTTCTCTTAAGTGGGAGTGAGAAACCATTCCTTCGTGAGGTCTTCACCTCCGTATAGGATAGTAGATCGTTTCTGGGATATATCCGTACCTATGTCTTCGTAAGATTTTCATCTTCGTATATCCATAGGGAAATGTATTCCCCTGAACTGAACTCAGTCCATATGAGCTTATAATGGATGAGGATCGAGGAATCTGTAGGTTTGGGTATCTTCGCTTTAGAACTAAACTACATATAATGAGCCCTAAAAGCCTACCCTAGGTAGAGCCACGCCAAACCCTAGTGGTTACCCGAATAGGTTTTTTATTTATCATTTATTGCTTACTTTAGCTTTGTATGATACTGACTTGTTTTGTTTTGTTTTGTTTTGTTTTGTCTGTAATTGCATGACATTTTCATCATAAAAAAAAGGTATTGATTCACTATCAGTTTCTAAATATGGAGCTTTGTCATGGAAAATGGATTTCTTGATAAAGTGGAGGATAATGCAGCCATCCGAATATGGTCTAAGGAAACACAACAAGAAAAGGGTGATATCCAGACGAAGGAGTATACGACTTTACTTCATTACCCGATGACTCAAGCCGACAAGGATTGTTCGAGAGTCGTCAATGTCCCGAATTTCTAATGAGCATCACAAGGATGAGTGAGTAATGGGTTGCAGCCCGGATCAAGAAAAGAGGAGATAGTAGGCATCCATTAGAAAATTTGTGAGATTTAATCTTAACATCCGGATATGAAGAAAAGGATTGATGTCTTCACTTTGAATATTAGGAAAAAACCTTGTGTATAAATATCTGTTTTATGTAAATAGATTTGTTTTCTAGTAAAGCTATTCTAATGAAATTGAATCAAAATCAGCACCTCTTTTTGCATTCATTTCATGCATTTGCATTACATGTAACACCCCAAACCCGGCCCAGAAGTTATGGCCAGATCCGGCATGCCACATCAAAAACTTAAAAAAAAAAATTTTATTCTAAGTCCAGAAAATCGTACTTGATGTTCAAAAGATTAATTCATTAAAGGTTAAAATGAATGGAAGTTGTGCACCAGGTAGGAAACCGAAAAAGAGGTGGTGAGTCCATCGGACTGCTTAAGTACCAAGCTCCCTTCGGATCCAATCCTAGACATGCATACCGCCATTACCACACCTTAACGTCATGGATATTTCTAGGAAACCGATTTGATTAAGTCATTTTTAGGAAAAGTGATTAATTTTGGAAAATACTTTCATTGCGGAAGCTTTGCTTGTTGTCGTGTTATTTTGAAATCAACTGTTGTTTTTGAAAACTCGCCCTAAAGCTATCCAATTTCATCAGTTAAAATAAGTATTACCTATCTTAGTAATACATATTAAAAACCATCAAAAATAAATAAGCGGCCTTATTACATTTAAAACCCAAAACTTCAAACGTAAATAAAAGGATGTCCAGTTCACGGAAGAAAATCAAACTTTCGAAAGCAGTGGCCACTCAAGAATTCCCTCACACTCCAAGCCCACTATGGTTAGGGATTACTGCGTGGATGAAAATAAAAGGGGTGAGTTTGGGGAAACTCAGTGTGTAAATTAACCCAACCATAGCCTATATCAGCTTAAACCACAGAAATAGAATAAGTTGGCCTTAGCCCAGAACAAAATTCAAAATAAAGCCCATAGGCCCATAACAGAACAGAACAGATATTACATGTTTATGCAGAAACCCAACCATATCCAACCGTATACACCCCCGTACCAACCTTACACCGTGTGGGGAGACAACTCGACCTACCCAACCGCTACACACCATAGAATTTGCAGCATGGCTGCCAGAACAGATAATGTGACAGAGTCACGGATCTGAATAATCGTGGCGAGCCACCGTATCAGATATATGTGGCGAGCCACCGGATCGAATATTTGTGGCATAGCCACCAGAACGCTTCCTCCATAATATAACCCATGTCCCCATGCAACAGATATATAATCATGGCATACATCATACAGAATCAGATCGTCATGCTTTTTAGTCAAAATTAACCCTAGGGGTATAACGGTAATTTTACACCTAGGGGTATAATAATAATTTTCCATACATAGGGGTATTATAGTAATTTAGCTACTTTTAGGGTTTTCATGCATATCCTAACTATTTACGTACTATCAGAACACTTACCGCGCATACTTATCGAATTGGGCCCGTTGGCCCATGAACCCGATCTTTGGCCCATTAAGCCCAAATTATCAAAATGTACGAAATCGCGCGTACTGCAGTTTATTACTTTAGATTACCAAATATACAAACCCAACTATCTTACGAGCATTCACACACTCATAAATTCCCAAAATACCGACTTTTCGGCATTTCGCTTTTGCCAATCTAGTCTATGAGAGGTGTCAATTACACACTGCTTGCGACGATATCTCGACGAGATCCACACACTAATCGCCTACAATTGGATTACTAACACGTTAATCTAACTATTCAAATACAAACTACGTATTAACCCCTTACAATATTCGCCAACCACACTTACGGATCATAGTAAGCTTATAAGAAATCAATAAGCAACTCATTAACAAATTTTTGTCAATGTTTACCACATAATCATAATTTCACTGCAAGCTGTCTTCCTGAGCAATAGTCACTAAATTATTTATAACTGGAGTTACGAAACTCCAAATCAAGTGCCGTTAATTTTCCCTAAAAATAGACTCATATATCTTTTATCCATAAAATTTTCAGAATTTTTGGTAAATCCAATCAATACCATATTTTTCTTAAAGTTTCCCATGTTTCACTGTTTGACTAATCTGACCACTCTTCATTACGAATCAAATTTCTCATTATACAGAATTCAAAATATGTTCTTGTTTATTTCATTAGAAACTAGACTCAATAAGCTTTAATTACATAATTTATTCAGCTTCTAATTCATCTCCCACAATTTATGGTGATTTTCCAAACTCACGTTACTGCTGCTATCCCAAGCAGATTTATTACCAAATCACTCTTTCACACATACCTTGCATGCATGTTATTTAAACATGTATATCACCAATCAATCATCACATATCTATGATTTTACTTAAGTATAATCTCCATTTTATCATTTTAAAGCACAACATGTTAGCTGATTTTTCCCTTTAACATCTAAGGCACATGCATGCTCATTTGTTTGGCTCAACTTCACCTATCTTCCATTTTTCATCAAAAGAACATGAAACAACAACCATTTCCTTCATTTTAATTAAATGCTCACAACACAACTAAAAATCAAAATATACTTCAAGAGTTAAGGTAGAATCAAGAAGAACTCATGAACCTCAAAATAGAAGCAAGGTACCAAGAACTTACCTTCAATTTTCCTCCTCCTAATGATCAAATACTCAAGAGCTTTCTCCTCTCCTTTCTCTTATCTAACTTTCAGCTATGATGAACAAAGATGAACAAAACTTTGTTCTTTTCACCCCTTTTTCTTTTAATAAAACTTCATATTTCATCCATTTAATTCTTTAATACAAAAGACATGAAATTCTTATCATGAAACATTTACCTAACCCATTATCATGAAACATTTACCTAACCCATTATCATGGAACATTTACCTAACCTATTATCATTGAACATTTACCTAACCTATTATCAATTTGTATCAATTTGTACCATAAATTATGGATATCAAGTGTACATTTTGTCTACAACAACATGATGGCTGGCCACTTCATGTAAAATGGGAGGTTTGTCATGCAAATCCTCCTATTTGCACTCCTATTTATTTGGCCACTTCAATTTAGCCTATAGCATTTTCAAACATTTTCACATAAGTCCTATTTCATAATTTCACCCCCTTTTTCTTATGGAACAAAAATTAACTAAAATTATCGGGTTTTATCTTAAGTTTGGGCTTTCTAGAGGCCCACTAACATAATTAAACCTATGCCAACATTCACAGAATTCCCAAAAATTGGGGCGTTACAACTCTACCCCCCTTAAAGAAATTTCGCCTCGAAATTTACGATCCAAATAGTTGAGGGTATTGTTGACGATAGTCTCTTCGATTCTCAAGTAGCTTCTTCCTTCCATGATTACGCTTACAAGATTTTTACCAACGGAACCGACTTCCTTCTTAGAACTTTAACCTCTCGATCTAAAATTTGTATGGGTTCTTCCTCAAAGGTCAAATCAGTCCTTACTTCAATCTCCTCCACTGGCACAACATATGAGGGATCCGATCGATATCGTCTTAACATAGACACATGAAAAACGTCATGGATTCTGTCTAACTCTGGTGGTAATTCTAACTGATACGCTACTGGCCCTACCCGCTTAAGAACTTGATAAGGCCCTATAAACCGCGGACTCAATTTACCTTTCTTGCCGAATCTCAAGATCTTCTTCCAAGGTGAAACCTATAAGAAAACCATATCCCCAACCGTGAACTCTATCTCTTTTCGCTTTAGGTCCGCATACGACTTCTGTCTATCAAATGCCTCCTTTAATCGATCTCTTATCAACTTAACCTTACTTTCAGTATCTGCCACCATCTCCGGTCCAAGCACTTGTCGTTCACCCAACTCTGTCCAACACGTAGGCGTACGACATCTCCGCCCATAAAGTGCCTCATATGGAGCCATCTGAATACTTGCTTGGTATTGTATGCAAACTCCGCCAATGGCAAGTAGTCCTCCCAACTCCCACGAAAATCGATGATACAACCCCTTAACATATCCTTCAAAATCTGAATAACCCTCTCCGACTGTCCATCTGTCTGTGGGTGAAAGGCAGTACTGAAATCCAAACGTATACCCAATGCCTCCTGCAACTTCTTCCAGAACCGAGATGTAAACCTAAGGTCTCGGTCGGAAATAATCGACACTGGCACTCCATGTAGTCGTACTATCTCTGCCACATACAACCTAGCCAACTTTTGCAGGGAATAATCAGTACGAACTGGTATGAAATGGGCAGATTTTGTTAACCTATCCACCACTACCCACACAGAATCTTTCTTGGTGGGTTTCAAAGGTAGCCCACTCACAAAGTCTATAGTGACTCTCTTCCACTTCCACAATGGAATTTTCACTGGTTGCAGTAATCCAGAAGGAAATTGATGTTCAGCTTTCACTTGCTGGCATGTCATACATTTCCCCACGAACCCCGTTACTTCTCATTTAAGCCCAGGCCACCAGTACAGTTCTCGCAAGTCGTGATACAACTTATTCCCTCCAGGATGCATGGCACAAAGTCCTCCATGAGCTTCCTTCAATATTGACTGTCTCAAGTCAGAATCCTTCGGAATACAAAGTCTTCCTCGGAAGCATAAAACTCCTTCAGTATTTAGTCCAAAATCCTCATTCTCACCCTTCTCAACTTGCTGAAATCGAAGGACCAACGAGTTATCCTTTAATTGTTTTTCTTTAATCTGCTCAGTCCAAATAGGCCTCACTTGTAATTCTGCTAACAGACTTCCATCATCAAACAGACTCAAACGTGCAAACAAGGCTCTCAAATCAGAAACAACCCTTCGACTCAATGCATCAGCCACCACGTTAGCCTTACCTGGGTGGTACTCAATCGAACAGTCGTAATCCTTAAGCAACTCTATCTATCTTCGTTGCCTAAGGTTTAACTCCTTCTGAGTTAACAGATACTTTAAGCTCTTATGGTCCGTGTATGTGATACATTTTTCTCTATATAAGTAATGTCTCCAGATTTTCAACGCGAAGATCACTGCTGCTAGCTCTAAGTCGTGCGTAGGGTAGTTCGCTTCATGAGACTTAAGTCGTCAAGCATAGCGACCACCTTACCCTCTTGCATCAGTACACATCCTAACCCCACATGTGACGCATCGCTGTACACAGTGAAGTCCTTCCCAGACTCCGGTTGAATCAACACTGGTGCTTCAGTCAATACCTTTTTCAAATGGTCAAAAGTTTTTTGCTGACTCTCAGTCCAGACAAATGCTACCCCTTTCCTTAACAGTTTCGTCAATGGTGCAGCAATCAGAGAAAATCCTTCTACGAACCTTCGGTAATAGCCTGCCAAACCCAGAAAACTCCAAATTTCCGATACTGATTTTGGTGGCTTCTATCCCAGAACTGCCTCAACTTTTCGAGGATCCACTCTAATTCCTTCAGCAGAAACCACATGACCTAGAAAGGCCACTTCTCGCAACCAAAATTCACACTTACTAAACTTTGCATACAATTCCTTCTCTCTCAGCACTTGCAGCACAATACGTAGATGCTCCTCATGTTTCTCCTCGGTTTCCGAGTATACTAGAATATCATCGATGAAAACTACCACAAATCGGTCCAAGTAAGGTTGGAACACTCGATTCATCAGATCCATGAAAGCGGCAAAAGCGTTCGTCAATCCAACGGCATAACCAGAACTCGTAATGACCATATCGAGTCACGAATGTCATCTTATGAATATCCACTTCTTTTACCCTTAATCGATGGTATCCGGATCGAAGGTCAATCTTGGAAAATACCGAAGCTCCTCTAAGTTGGTCAAATAAATCATCAATCCTTGGCAGAGGGTATTTGTTCTTTATCGTCAGTTTGTTCAACTGGTGGTAATCGATGCACATGCGCATTGTCCCGTCCTTTTTCTTCACAAATAGCACCGGTGCTCCCCAAGGAGACACGTTTGGCCTAATGAAGCCCCTATCCAACAACTCTTGAATCTGAGCCTTTAACTCCACTAACTCCTTCGGTGCCATCCTATACGGTGCGATGGACATAGGCGCCGTTCCAGGCAACAAATCTATTCTAAACTCAACTTCTCGGTTCGGAGGCAATCCTGGAAGCTCCTCCGAAAAAACATCTTGGAACTCCTTTACGGTCCTAACCTTATCCACTGACAATCCCTCCCCTTCCGACTGACTTACAAATGCCAAATAGGTCTCATAACCTTTCCGAATCCACTTTTTGACTCTTAATGCTGACACCACATTGGACAAATAATCCCTTCGCTCGCCTATCATCATAACCTCCTCACCCTCCGTGGTCCTTAACACCATTCGTTTTGCAGCACAATCCAAAGTCGCCCTATGTTTAACAAGCCAGTCCATTCCCAAAATGAGGTCAAACTCTTCGAACGGTAACTCCATCAGATTTCCAGGGAAAACCTTACCTTGAGTTTCTAAGGGTACATCCCTATATAGTTTGTCTACCCTAACCGAATGACCTAAAGGACTTAACACAGATACCCCACTCACTATCTTCTCAGAGTGCACACCCAACAACCCAGATATGGCACATGCAACATAGGAATGAGTAGATCCAATATCCACCAAAGTAGTATATGGCATACCAGAAACCAAGAACGTACCAGTTATGACGTCAGATGCGTCGCCCTCCTCTCGACGACAAGTCAGATACACCAAAGTCGGTCGTCGAGCTTGAAATTTTCGACACCCCTGCCAGGTGCCCCCTGACCTTGATCATTTCCATTTCTACCCCTACCTTGTCCACGTCCTCTCGGTGGTTGGGGTCTACCCCTTACAGGTTGAACAATCCTCTGTTCAAAGAACTTGAACTCGATCGACTTTCCGAGGCGATCCGTGCTCTATGCTCCATAGATCCACATCGGAAACAAGCACCAGAGCGTTTCCTACACTCGCCCAAATGTACCTTACCACAGTCTCCACAGATTGATGGTCTGACCACATTCATCGGCACAGCTCGAACTAGTTCCTCCACTCTTGCTCTCTTAATAATCCTATTTGCACCATCCGAGGGTCCTGAATCCCTCCGGAAACGGTTTCGATCCTTCTCCCGATTCTGCTTTTCAGCACGCTTTACCTCTTCAGCTATCTTAGCCTTCTCCATCAAAACCGCAAAGTTCTGCTCCCTCTGCGGAGCAATCAACACCTTAAGATCATCTCTAAGACCATCCTCGAAACGCACACTTCGTTCATATTCCGTAGCGACAATGCCCACGGCATACCGGCTCAGCATCAGAAACTCGGCCTCGTACTCAGCAACTGTTTTACCTCCTTGCATCAGATTTAAGAATTCCTTTCTGCGATCGTCCATATAACTCGCCCCAACATACTTCCCTTTAAAGGCCATCTTAAACAGTTCCCAAGTTACCCTATCAGCTGGGGTTCCTTCTCTCACAGTGAGCCACCACTGGTAAGCCTCGTCCCGTAGCAACGATACGACTCCCTTTAGCTTCTGCTCCACAGAGCAATCCAAGTCATCCATAATTCGTTTTGTGTCCTCCAACCAATATTCTGCCACATTCGAGGCGATACCAGACACACCCCTAAAGATCTCCGCTTCGTTGGCCCGGAGTCGTTCAGAAATCGATCCGCGAATTCCGTTGCCCGAACTTGTCCCGGCAACCTTTTCCAGAACACGAAGCATTGCCTGCGACAGAGCGTCATCACCCGCGGCCCGATCATATGGCCCATTCTCATCCACCGGTGGTGGTCGTGCTACTCCAGCGGGTATGTGTTCAGAAGACGAAGATCCAGCTTGAGTACTACCTCGGCCTCGACCACGGCCTCGACCACGGCCTCGACCATGGCCTCTTCCCCGAGTACCTCTCGTACTCATATCGATTTATCTGATTACGAATTTTATGCAGTTAGTTTACTATTTCCACTGTTTATTACAGAATATCTTATGAACAGATAAGGTTTTAGAGTTGTTCTCGCGTAACCACAGTTTAGCTACTGTCTTAGTTTCCTAGGGCTTAGTTTACCCTACAGTCTCAGTTTCGTAGCCATTACGCTATATTATCTATAGTACTATCTCTAAGGTTTAGTACTAACTACAGTACAGTTTAATATATAAAACAGAATAGTACTTATAGCCTTAGTGCCGGGGATTCAGTGTGCCACCTCATCAATTTTCAAATAAACTCAAAAGATTTAGACTTTTTGAAATCTATTTTCCAAACATTTGTGTTAAAAAAAACAAGTTCGGAGATTATCTCCTTTAAACAGGAAATTACAAAAGTCAGATTTTTTTCAAAAATACCCTCTCTTTTTTTTGGCATAAAGTTTTGAAAACCCTTTTTGGATCCGATCCACAGCCGAGTTGTTGTAACCGAGCTCTGATACCACTAAATGTAACACCCCAAACTCGGCCCAGAAGTTATGGCCGGATCCGGCATGCCACATCAAAAACGTAAAAAAAAAATTTATTCTAAGTCCAGAAAATCGTACTTGATGTTCAAAAGATTAATTCATTAAAGGTTAAAATGAATGGAAGTTGTGCACCAGGTAGGAAACCGAAAAAAAGGTGGTGAGTCCATTGGACTGCTTAAGTACCAAGCTCCCTTCGAATCCAATCCTAGACATGCATACTGCCATTACCACACCTTAACGTCATGGATATTTCTAGGAAACCGATTTGATTAAGTCATTTTTAGGAAAAGTGATTAATTTTGGAAAATACTTTCATTCGGAAACTTTGCTTGTTGTCGTGTTATTTTGAAATCAATCATTGTTTTTGAAAACGCACCCTAAAGCTATCCAATTTCATCGCTTAAAATAAGTATTACCTATCTTAGTAATACATATTAAAAACCATCAAAATAAATAAGCGGCCTTATTACATTTAAAACCCAAAACTTCAAACGTAAATAAAAGGATGTCTAGTTCACGAAGAAAATCAAACTTTCGAAATAGGTGGCCACTCAATTTACATCACGACTCTAAGCCCACTATGGTTGGGGATTACTGCGTGGATGAAAATAAAAGGGTGAGTTTGGGGAAACTCGATGTGTAAATTAACCCAACCATAGCCTATATCGGCTTAAACCACGAAATAGAATAAGTTGGCCTTAGCCCGAATGCAATTCAAAATAAAGCCCATAGGCCCATAATGTAACGTAATGTATATTACATGTTTATGCGTAAACCCAACCATATCCAACCGTATACACCCCCGTACCAACCTTACACCGTGTGGGGAGACAACTCGACCTACCCAACCGCTACACACCATAGAATTTGCAGTATGGCTGCCAGAACAGATAATGTGACAGAGTCACCAGATACAGATAATCGTGGCAGAGCCACCAGAACAGATATATGTGGCAGAGCACCAGATCAGATATTTGTGGCATAGCCACCAGAACGCTTCCTCCATAATATAACCCATGTCCCCAAGCAACAGATATATAATCATGGCATACATCATACAGAATCAGATCGTCATGCTTTTTAGCCAAAATTAACCCTAGGGGTATAACGGTAATTTTACACCTAGGGGTATAATAGTAATTTTCCATACATAGGGGTATTATAGTAATTTAGCTACTTTTAGGATTTTCATGCATATCCTAACTATTTACGTACTATCAGAACACTTACCGCGCATACTTATCGAATTGGGCCCGTTGGCCCATGAACCCGATCTTTGGCCCATTAAGCCCAAATTATCAAAATGTACGAAATCGCGCGTACTGCAGTTTATTACTTTAGATTACCAAATATACAAACCCAACTATCTTACGAGCATTAGCACACTCACAAATTCCCAAAATACCGACTTTTCGGCATTTCGGCTTTTTCCAATCTAGTCTATGAGAGGGTGTCAGTTACACACCTGTTTGTGACGATATGCTGACGAGATCCACACACGAACCGCCTACAATTGGATTACTAACACATTAATCTAACTATTCAAATACAAACTACGTATTAACCCCTTACAATATTCGGCCAACCACACTTACAGATCATAGTAAGCTTATAAGAAATCAATAAGCAACTCATTAACAAATTTTTGTCAATGTTTACCACATAATCATAATTTCACTGCAAGCTGTCTTCCTGAGCAACAGTCACTAAATTATTTATAACTGGAGCTACGAAACTCCAAATCAAGTGCTGTTAATTTTCCCTAAAAATAGACTCATATATATTTTATCCATAAAATTTTCAGAATTTTTGGTAAATCCAATCAATACCATATTTTTCTTAAAGTTTCCTATGTTTCACTGTTTGACTAATCTGACCACTCTTCATTACGAATCAAATTTCTCATTGTACAGAATTCAAAATATGTTCTTGTTTATTTCATTAGAAACTAGACTCAATAAGCTTTAATTACATAATTTATTCAGCTTCTAATTCATCTCCCACAATTTATGGTGATTTTCCAAATTCACGTTACTGCTGCTGTCCCAAGCAGATTTATTACCAAATCACTCTTTCACACATACCTTGCATGCATGTTATTTAAACATGTATATCACCAATCAATCATCACATATCTAAGATTTTAGTTAAGTATAATCTCCATTTCATCATTTTAAAGCACAACATGTTAGCTGATTTTTCCCTTTAACATCTAAGGCACATGCATGCTCATTTGTTTGGCTCAACTTCACCTATCTTCCATTTTTCATCAAAAGAACATGAAACAACAACCATTTCCTTCATTTTAATTAAATGCTCACAACACAACTAAAAATCAAAATATACTTCAAGAGTTAAGGTAGAATCAAGAAGAACTCATGAACCTCAAAATAGAAGCAAGGTACCAAGAACTTACCTTCAATTTTCCTCCTCCTAATGATCAAATACTCAAGAGCTTTCTCCTCTCCTTTCTCTTCTCTAACTTTCAGCTATGATGAACAAAGATGAACAAAACTTTGTTCTTTTCACCCCTTTTTCTTTTAATAAAACTTCATATTTCATCCATTTAATTCTTTAATACAAAAGACATGAAATTCTTATCATGAAACATTTACCTAACCCATTATCATGAAACATTTACCTAACCCATTTTCATGGAACATTTACCTAACCTATTATCATTGAACATTTACCTAACCTATTATCAATTTGTATCAATTTGTACCATAAATTATGGATATCAAGTGTACATTTTGTCTACAACAACATGATGGCTGGCCACTTCATGTAAAATGGGAGGTTTGTCATGCAAATCCTCCTATTTTGCACTCCTATTTATTTGGCCACTTCAATTTAGCCTATAGCATTTTCAAACATTTTCACATAGGTCCTATTTCATAATTTCACCCCCTTTTTCTTATGGAACAAAAATTAACTAAAATTATCGGGTTCTATCTTAAGTTTGGGCTTTCTAGAGGCCCACTAACATAATTAAACCTATGCCAACATTCACAGGATTCCCGAAAATTGGGGCGTTACATTACATTTCATCATATACATTAAGTTTCATAAAAAAAACCCTAATTAGTTAAAATTATGACAGTTACCCTGGAAACCAATGAAAGTTTACCAACTAAATATCGTTACAGTACCCGCCGCAAAACCAAGGCAATGGATCAGAGATTGGAAAGATTAGAAAAAATGCAAAGAGATATGCAAGATCAATTGCAAGCACAGATGCAAGAACAATTAGCCAAAATTCAGCAAGATATGAGGGATCAAATGCAAGAATCCCAAAGAAGTATGCTAAGCCGATTAACACAGTTGCTGACAGGAGGACTCGAAAAGGGAAGAGTACTGCGGTTAACTCGGGGGATGATAATGAAGACCCTACCTATCTCCAAGGTTTTAACCCGATAAATGTCCAGACTCAACCAGAGGCGTGCCCACGAAGGGTACCCCTTACCATCAGACCTCAACAATACCAAACTGGTACCTCGGCACCAGCGAACTACCCAATGAGTTTAGGCTCCAATTTGGAGGAGAATCCAATCAATCACATTGTTCTTGAACTAGATGATATTGTAACAGCCTAATTTTTAGTGGTACCGGGAATAGAGATTTGAGATCACTAAATCCGACGGGTGAGTTAAAAATTTAATAAATTAATACCTATGAGTCGAATGCGAATATAAAAGCATTTTTGAATTAGTGAATTTGGTGATTTAAAAGAATTAATTAGGTAAATTGGGTCGAGAATGAGGTATCAAGACCTCAACTTCATAAATCGAGCCATAAATATTTTTAGAAATATTTATGGAGTGTTGGTGAGGTAGTATTAAAATTTAGTCAGAAAATTTTTACGTTTGGGTGGTTAATTAAATAAAAAGGACTAAATTAAAAAGGGTTTAAAGTTGCTAGAAGGATTAAATAGCTCAATTGTCAAATGAGGAAGGACCTAAAGTAAAAATAGTCCTAAAGGAGATATTTTGGACAGCAATAGCTGAGAAAAATCAGGAAATGGATGAAATAAGGGCAAAATTAGAAAATTGCCACAATTGGCTAAATAAAAATGGGACTAAATTGGAATATCTAGAATTCTCTTCATTTCTCTTCATATTCATCAACTGAAAAACAGCCATGGAGGAGGGTTCAAGCTGGTTTTCATACTCTAGCTTCATGTAAGTTTAACTCTTGCTTTCTCCTTGAAATTTTTATGTTTTTGTGACTTTTACAACTAGGTCCACTTGTTGAATTCATTAGTTTTTGATTCTATGAAAGAAATTGAAAGTTTTTATGAACATGTGCTGGAAGTATATGATGATTTGGCATGGAATTAGAGCTTTAAATTATTTATATGCTGATTTTATTGAAAGAATTGAATAGAAAGTGAATGTTTGGGACCTAATTGTAAAAGAGTTTGAAGTTAAAGTTTCATATGGAAATTCTAAATTTCAATAGTTATGAAATAACTTATAATGTCTAGAAAAAGTTTTAATTGAGAAAATTATCTTAATTGAGGGGTTAATTGAGCAAGGACTGAATTGTATGAATTGTGAAATTTGGGGCAAAATGGAAATAAACATTTTGCACTAAAACTGTTTTAGATAGCAGCAGTAGTCTAACTTTGAAAAATCACTAAAAATTATAGAAATCGAATTAGAGGATGAATAAAATATGAAATTAAAGCTTATTAAGTCTAGTTTCTTATAAAAAAAATTATGTAAGCAATGAAATTGTAAATCATCATATACAATAACTTTTGTGAGACAAGGTCAGAATGACTTTAAGTTCCCCTGTTCTAAATTTGGAAAATCATAAAAAATTGTATAAAAATAATTAGAGGCTTAAATTTATATTTTTAGAATTATGAATGAGTCTATTTTCAATAGAAACAAACGAGGACATCATTCGAATCCTGTACGAGAAGATAATTAATTTTTAATGAAGAAGGGTCGGAACTGTTAGACAGCAGAACAGGGGAGACTTCAATGAATAAACTGTATTAATTGGCCCAACCAAAAATTATGAAATTTTTATGGTAAGAAGGTATATGAGTCTAGGTTCAGAGAAAATCAGCAGATCTTAATTTGGAGTTCTGTAGCTCAAGATAAAAATAATTTAGTGACTATGACACAGATGGATAGCTTGAATATTCACATAAGTAGATAATGAAAATTATGAATAATGTTACTTACAAGTGTGTTGTTTATACTAAGGATGTGGATGGAGAGGAGGAGGAGGAAAAATATACATATATATGAATGACTCGTGTATAAATTGATCACATGCCCGGTTATAATCGATGAGTGTTGGATTAGAAATGATATAATGTTTTATTTGGAATATTTATTATGAAATTATGATTATCGTTATAATACAAAAATTGAACTTATGAGTTTATATGGCTAAATTTTAGTGATTATTTGTTAATTTTATGAATTTTATGATGAGTTATTTCATATGTATTGATGATAAAATCGTGAATAATGTAAAAGCATGAAAATTGAATAAATGATCAAATTGAGCATTTCATTCAAAGACAAGATGAATTGAAGGAAAAGACCATGGTTGGACCATGGAAACAAGTGATAAGTGATAGCTTGGCTACACTTATCGATCAAGGACAAATGAAAGTGATAAGTAATAACTTCGGCTACACTTATCGATTAAGGACAAGTGAAATTGATAAGTGATAGCTTCGCTACACTTATCGATCAATGGCAAATGACAACCTGAAAAGTGGTAGCTTCACTACGATCGATGAAAAGTGGTAGTTTCACTACGATCGGTGAAAAGTGGTAGCTTCGCTACCTAATCGATGAAAAGTGGTAGCTTCGCTACCGATCGAGTGAAAAGTGGTAGCTCGGCTACCGATCGATGAAAATGGTAGCACCACTACCGATCGATGAATAGTGGTAGCTTTGGCTACAAGTGACAAGTGACAAGTGACAAGTGATTTACGTATAAGACCATATCCGGGATATGGCATCGGTGTGATATATGCTCTTGTATAAGACCATATCCGGATATGACATCGATGAGATATGTGATTACGTGTAAGACCATAGTGGGCTATGGCCTCATTATGTAAAGATGTGTAAGACCATAGTTGAACTATAGCATCGAAAAAATGAAGTACTCAATTCGTAAGATGTTCACTAATTTGAAGAAGTTTGGTAAGTATTACATGGAATTATGTGACATAAGGAAATACGAGTTGATGAGACATGAGCATAAAACTTGGTTGATGGATGAATTCATTTGTGATTATATATTTCTCGCCTTGAGTGTATTATCCGTATGAATTGGTACTCCAAATGAGTTAATGAGAAAACTTCTAGTATGAAATAATCTGAGTTCGAAATGAAATATCATGAAAACGTACTTGAAATACATTGGTATGTATTGTATATGCTATTTGAATTCATAAATGTGGAAAGCAAATGTATGTGGAAATATAAGATGATGATATTTGTACATGGAATTTATTGATGAATCGTACATCAAAATTTATATGATAAATTTTAATGAACATTGAAATTGGGCTCAATAAGTGATTTGGTAATTTAAATCATAATTGGTATGAAGAGTTAATGAATTGCATATTTATGAATTGTTACACGTATTTGTCTGAAATACGAGGAAGTGATGGTAATTGATATATGGAAATATGAAACTATGATATATATAAAAACATGGAATATGTTTGATAAATGTGTTCATTCATAATTATAGAATTATGTACCTCATGTGTGCTATTTGCATAAAGATGATATTTCAAATACTTTAGTTAATAAAGCTTAAATATGAAATAGTATGAAATCGAAACAAATTGTTATGAAAATGTATTTAAATTATCTGTAAGTGTTTCGTGCTTCTCAGTAATGCCTCGTACTCTATTCCGACGACAGATACAGGTAGGGGGTGTTACATTTATTGGTATCAGAGCTTTGGTTTAGCCAATTCTCGGATCAAATGAGATGTGTAAAGTGTTTAGAGATACATGCCGTATAAATCTGTGATAAAGTGATATGTATAATCTGATCAAATTTTTATTTTACTTATAGACATAAATACTTTTCAATCGAGTTATTTCAGAAAGTGTTGAAAGTGACACTAATGTGTCTGAGTAAGAATGTGTTTATGATGAGTTGAAACTTGGAAAGGTATGAAAAAGAGTTCATGATATGGATGTGATGATGTATGAAATGAAATAAAAGTTTATCTTGTGATGAGCACGCCTATGTTGTTTGGTATTTATATGATGTTATGTTGTTGATAAATGATATGTTAGATGTATATATATATATATAAGAGCTAAAAGTCTAGGCTTTACAATCTTCACCCCCTATCATTGTGGTATTATATAATAAAGTTTATGAAATTTATATTGAATAAGTTCACCAGTGTGAAACAATAGAGTTCAAAAAGTGGAATAATTAATAATGTAGTCAGAGATTAAAATGGTTTAGCAAGTAAAAACGGTTCTGGAAGAGATGATAGACTGTTTGGAAAATCATTCAAATTAAATGATGCCACAGTTAAAGAAGAGGACAATCAACTTATCCAGGTATGATATCTAAAGAATGTGTTATCAGGAATTCTTCGAGTTTTCTTAAGAAGATTGGCATCGACAAAGTGTGGATTGTGACTGTTCAAGCTAAATTTTTATATTAATTTCCTTTTATTAGGTAATATTGATTAAGGTCAATGAGATAAATCGAGATGTGGTGTTTTGTTTGAACTAATGCCGTTAGTAAAGCTTTTTGACTAGCATATTACGGAAATTGTGAAAGATTATGTGTTTGAGTTGTTCTAACAACTTGAAGAGGAAATTGTTTTGAAAGGTTAATATTGTTTGACAGTTAAGATGGAATTAGATGTTTTAATCAGAACAAGTTATTCAGTTAGAAGGTAAATTGAGATATATGTATGTAAATCGATCCTCGAGTTTGGAAATGAATTTTATGTATTCATGGGTAAATAGACGGATAGTCCGAAAAATAAAAAAATAAAAAAATTCTTGATTCCAAGAGTTTAAAGTGTCGAATATTATAGAAAAATTTGAATTTAAGACAGTGATGATGATTTGAGTTGTTGAAAGATTGTGAGTAGCTATCGATTAACCTTTGAGAAGATTAAACGTAGATATGTATGCTCTGAGTAATGAAGTTTTGTTTACTTTGCGATTGATGATTACTTAATTAATATTGTATAATGACATTCAGAAAATTTAAAGTAATCGAGTACAGTGTAAGGTTATTAGGCAACATTACAGGATGGAGGATTTATGCTGAAACCTTAACCTCTTTTCTGATAAGATTTTTGAGGACGAAAATCCCTAAAGAGGGGGAGAGTTGTAACAGCCTAATTTTCAGTGGTATCGGGAATAGAGATTTGAGATCACTAAATCCGACGGGTGAGTTAAAAATTTAATAAATTAATACCTATGAGTCGAATGCGAATATAAAAGCATTTTTGAATTAGTGAATTTGGTGATTTAAAAGAATTAATTAGGTAAATTGGGTCGAGAATGAGGTATCAAGACCTCAACTTCATAAATCGAGCCAGAAATGTTTTTAGAAATATTTATGGAGTGTTGGTGAGGTAGTATTAAAATTTAGTCAGAAATTTTTTACGTTTGGGTAGTTAATTAAATAAAAAGGACTAAATTAAAAAGGGTGTAAAAGTTGCTAGAAGGATTAAATAGCTCAATTGTCAAATGAGGAAGGACCTAAAGTAAAAATAGTCCTAAAGGAGATATTTTGGGCGGCAATAGCTGAGAAAAATCAGGAAATGGATGAAATAAGGGCAAAATTGGAAAATTGCCAAAATTGGCTAAATAAAAATGGGACTAAATTGGAATATCTAGAATTCTCTTCATTTCTCTTCATATTCATCAGCTGAAAAACAGCCATGGAGGAGGGTTCAAGCTAGTTTTCATACTCTAGCTTCATGTAAGTTTAATTCTTGCTTTCTCCTTGAAATTTTTATGTTTTTGTGACTTTTACAACTAGGTCCACTTGTTGAATTCATTAGTTTTTGATTCTATGAAAGAAATTGAAAGTTGTTATGAACATGTGCTGGAAGTATATGATGATTTGGCATGAAATTAGAGCTTTAAATTATTTATATGCTGATTTTATTGAAAGAATTGAATAGAAAGTGAATGTTTGGGACCTAATTGTAAAAGAGTTTGGAGTTAAAGTTTCATATGGAAATTCTGAATTTTAATAGTTATGAAATAACTTATAATGTCTAGAAAAAGTTTTAATTGAGAAAATTATCTTAATTGAGGGGTTAATTGAGCAAGGACTGAATTGTATGAATTGTGAAATTTGGGGCAAAATAGAAATAAACATTTTGCACTAAAACTGTTTTAGACAGCAGCAGTAGTCTAACTTTGAAAAATCACTAAAAATTATAGAAATCGAATTAGAGGATGAATAAAATATGAAATTAAAGCTTATTAAGTCTAGTTTCTTATAAAAAAATTATGTAAGCAATGAAATTGTAAATCATCATATACAATAACTTTTGTGAGACAAGGTCAGAATGATTTTAAGTTCCCTGTTCTAAATTTGGAAAATCATAAAAATTGTATAAAAATAATTAGAGGCTTAAATTTATATTTTAGAATTATGAATGAGTCTATTTTCAATAGAAACAAACGAGGACATCATTCGAATCCTGTACGAGAAGATAATTAATTTTTAATGAAGAAGGGTCGGAACTGTTAGACAGCAGAACAGGGGAGACTTCAATGAATAAACTGTATTAATTGGCCCAACCAAAAATTATGAAATTTTTATGGTAAGAAGGTATATGAGTCTGGTTTCAGAGAAAATCAGAGGATCTTAATTTGGAGTTCTGTAGCTCAAGATAAAAATAATTTAGTGACTATGACACAGATGGATAGCTTGAATTTTCACATAAGTAGATAATGAAAATTATGGATAATGTTACTTACAAGTGTGTTGTTTATACTAAGGATGTAGATGGAGAGGAGGAGGAGGAAAAATATACATATATATGAATGACTCGTGTATAAATTGATCACATGCCCGGTTATAATCGATGAGTGTTGGATTAGAAATGATATAATGTTTTATTTGGAATATTTATTATGAAATTATAATTATCGTTATAATACAAAAATTGAACTTGTGAGTTTATATGGCTAAATTTTAGTGATTATTTGTTAATTTTATGAATTTTATGATGAGTTATTTCATATGTATTGATGATAAAATCGTGAATAATGTAAAAGCATGAAAATTGAATAAATGATCAAATTGAGCATTTCAGTTTAGTGACAAGATGAATTGAAGGAAAAGACCATGGTTGGACCATGGAAACAAGTGATAAGTGATAGCTTGGCTACACTTATCGATCAAGGACAAATGAAAGTGATAAGTAATAACTTCGGCTACACTTATCGATTAAGGACAAGTGAAAGTGATAAGTGATAGCTTCGCTACACTTATCGATCAATGGCAAATGACAATCGAAAAGTGGTAGCTTCACTACGATCGATGAAAATGGTAGTTTCAGCTACCGATCGGTGAAAAGTGGTAGCTTCGCTACCTAATCGATGAAAAGTGGTAGCTTGCCACCGATCAATGAAAAGTGGTAGCTCGGCTACGATCGATGAAAATGGTAGCACCAACTACGATCGATGAATAGTGGTAGCTTTGGCTACAAGTGACAAGTGACAAGTGACAAGTGATTTACGATAAGACCATATCCGGGATATGGCATCGGTGTGATATAAGCTCTTGTATAAGACCATATCCGGGATATGACATCGGTGAGATATGTGATTACGTGTAAGACCATAGTGGGCTATGGCATCATTATGTAAAGATGTGTAAGACCATAGTTGAACTATAGCATCGAAAAAAATGAAGTACTCAATTCCGTAAGATGTTCACTAATTTGAAGAAGTTTGGTAAGTATTACATGGAATTATGTGACATAAGGAAATACGAGTTGATGAGACATGAGCATAAAACTTGGTTGATGGATGAATTCATTTGTGATTATATATTTCTACGTCTTGAGTGTATTATCCGTATGAATTGGTACTCCAAATGAGTTAATGAGAAAACTTCTAGTATGAAATAATCTGAGTTCGAAATGAAATATCATGAAAACATACTTGAAATACATTGGTATGTATTGTATATGCTATTTGAATTCATAAATGTGGAAAACAAATGTATGTGGAAATATAAGATGATGATATTTGTACATGGAATTTATTTATGAATACGTACATCAAAATTTATATGATAAATTTTAGTGAACATTGAAATTGGGCTCAATAAGTGATTTGGCAATTTAAATCGTAATTGGTAGGAAGAGTTAATGAATTGCATATTTATGAATTGTTACACGTATTTGTCTAAAATACGAGGAAGTGATGGTAATTGATACATGGAAATATGAAACTATGATATATATAAAAACATTGAATATGTTTGATAAATGTGTTCATTCATAATTATAGAATTATGTACCTCATGTGTGCTATTTGCATAAAGATGATATTTCAAATACTTTAGTGAATAAAGCTTAAATATGAAATAGTATGAAATCGAAACAAATTGTTATGAAAATGTATTTAAACTATCTGTAAGTGTTTCGTGCTTCTCGGTAATGCCTCGTACTCTATTCCGGCGACAGATACAGGTAGGGGGTGTTACAGATATGGCAGAAATGGAAAAAGCAATAGTGGAACTGCCAAAGCAACTTGAAGATAGGTGCAAATGGTTAGAAAAAAAATTCAAAGCAATGGAAAACACTAACTACCATTGCAGAATTGATGCTAAGGACTTGAGCTTGGTCCCAGATCTAGGGCTCCCACCAAAGTTTAATATTCTAGAGTTTGAAATTATAATGGGACTAGCTGCCTTGAAGCTCACATCATGATGTTCTGACGAAGGATGACAAGATACGGTAATAATGATCAATTATTAATCCACTGCTTCCAAGACAGTCTGATCGGGTCTGCGACCAAATAGTACAACCAGCTAAGTCGTGCTAAAATCAAATTCATGGAAAGACTTGGTACAAGCTTTCATGAAGCAATACATCCATGTAACAGACATGACACCCAACAGAATTACACTGCAGAATATGGAAAAGCAGCAAAGTGAAAGCTTCAGGCAATATGCCCAAAGATGGAGAGAGGTGGCAACGCAAGTCCAACTATCTCTTCTGGAAAAAAAAACAAAAATGCTTTTCATCAACACTCTGAAAGCCCCATTTATTAATCATATGTTGGGAAGTGCTACCATGAGCTTCTTAGATATAGTAATGTCCGGTGAGATGATTAAAAATACAGTGAGAAGTAGGAAGATAGATGCGGGAAAAAGCACCAAAAGATCAACCCTGAAGAACAAGAAAAATGAAATGAATAACATGAGCATGTACAACAAAGGCCATTCCAAACCAGTCACTATAAGCTAGCCGAGGGCCATAACTACTAGTTATCAAGGCCTCTCAATGCAAGAATCCAACTCGAGGCCAAATACAGAAAGACTTCAGTTCACACCCATCCCGATGACATATAGGGAGCTGTATCAGAATCTGTTTGATGCGCATGTTGTATCCTTGTTCTACTTAGAACCCATACAGCCTTCGTTCCTAAAATGGTATGATGCGAATGCCCAATGCGAGTACCACGCATGAATAACGTGTCAATTGAAAATTGCACTACATTTAAAATGTTAATCGAAAGGTTCATCAAGATAGGAATCGTTAAGTTCGACGATCCATCAGGACCTAATGTGGCAAAAAATCCTTTACCCAGTCATTTAGACCCAGGGGTAAACGCGATAATTGAGAGAGGAGGAAAGAGAACTAAAACCAATGTTACAGAAGTAAAAACCCCTCTAAAATGGATCTTGAAACAAATGATAGACATGAAATTAATCATTCAGGATTCATAGAAGATACCCAAAGGGATGAGGAGTTACTGTGAATTCTACGCGGAAGAAGGTCATGAAATCCAAAAGTGCGGAAAATTCAAAGTTTGGGTGCAAAGTCTAATGGATAACTAAGAGTTGGAATTCTTTGAAGAGGACAAAGGCCGAGAACGAATGTTGGGAAATTTGAACATTAATAGGGAACTAGGGAAAAAAAATTATCAAGCATTTGCCCTTACATACCTGGGAATGTTTTGAACAATAGGACTGTGGAAGAGATTCTTGTATTTTTTAGAGCTAATTCAGAGTAATGTTCAAAACGCGTTTATTGCTCTAAGCCTAAGAGCAATAAGAATCCTCTTGTGAAATAAGCCTATTTCCAACATCTTTATTTCAATAAAATGCATCTTTGTGCCTCACTTCGAGCAAATATTCTTTTGTTTATTTCATCTCATACCACACAAATATTTATTCTTAGATTCTTTTTTTCTTTGGGTTTTTGTTCGTCCCTACAATAGGTCTCCAGATATCAATGATATGAGCAACACTACTATTGACTCAGAACCTCCTTTTGAGCAAGATATGTGTCCAGAGGAACCTCAAGACTTTGAAGATGATCAAAATTGTAGTTTATTTCCTGATTTGTTAAGGATAGTAGAACAAGATGATAAACAGATCCTACCTTACAAAAAATCAGTGGAATCCATGACCTTTCTCTATGTGGGGCATGGTTGTTATTAGGACGAACACACCAAAAGCTTCTAGTGGGAATCGATTCATCTTTGCGATCGTCGGTTACTTTACTAAGTGGGTAAAAGATGCTTCATATGCCAATGTCAGAAAGTCGACAGTTAGCAAGTTCTTAAAAAAAATCATATATTGGTATGGAATGCCAAAAAGGATAATATCTGACAATACACTGAATTTAAACAATGGCACAATATCAAAAGTTTACATTCTTTTTCAAGATCAAACACCATATAGCCCAAAAATGAACGGTGCAGTAGAGGCAACCAATAAAAAAATTTAAGAAGATCGTGGGGGAAATGATTGAGACTCATAAAGATTGGCATGAGAAATTACTATAAATGCTTATTAAACGTTTGTCAGGATCCTCACCTAGGCAATGCCTTTCTCATTAATTTATGGAATGGGGTGGTTTCGCCCATTGAAGTTGAAATTCTTTCTCATCGAGTGTCAGTTGAGCTGAAGATGGATGAAGCAAAATAGATCAAATCTCGATGTGATCAATTGAATCTGATTGAAGAGAAGAGGTTAAAGGCTATACGACATGGTTAGATATATAAAAAAAAACGAATAATACGAGATTACAACAAAAATGTTCATCCTAAAGAACTCTATGAGGGAAATCTATTACTGAAAAAAATCCTTCCTATACAAAAAGACTTTACAAAAAAGTGGATGCCAAACTAGGAAAGACATTATATGGTAAAGAAGGCCTTCTTTAGAGGAGCGTCAATTTTGACTGAAATGGATGCCAAATAATTTGCCTAATCCCGTGAATTCAGATTCAATTAAGAAATATTTCACTACAAAATAAAAAAAAAAAAAAAAAAAACAAAAACAAAAAAGAAGAAAAAGAAAAAGGAGGCCAAAATAAAAACCCGTAAAAGGGCTCCTTGAGACCAAAAAGGTTTTGAGTTGAAAACCCAGGAATGGGTAATTCAAATTTTGATTAAGGGTGGAGGCATACAGTAATCTTGTCTTTTCCGAATTAACAAGAAGGAAGGATGCTACATCTTGGGGCATCAACAAAGTACTCTAGGTCTTCTGAACACATATAAAGTTCAAAAGGTCCTCGAGAAGTTTTGTGCAAAGAAGCTTATGCTGCGATATCTGGGGTACCTATTATCATCTTATTCATTTTTTGTATTAGCAAAATTTGCTATCTTGATTAATTTATTAATTTCGAGCTTTTCTATTAATAAAATTCCATCTTATCCATTATGATAATTTTTTTCAAACATTTTTCATTGAAACAATAATTATTGGACTGATAATATTCACGTAAAAGAAGTTCTGCATATTGCACTGAAAAGCTTCTAAATAGTACAAGGACCTAAAACAGGACCACTAGTTAAAACTAACCAAATTCAAGAGTTGGAAACATTGGGGAAAGAATAGTCCAAATTGTAATTATTCCTCGGGTTTTCTGTCAGAGATACCAACTGAAGAAAAAGACAGAGTAATATGTCAGTGATAAAACATTGATGAACAACAAGCAATGACAACCCAAACTCTAAACAATGGATTTTTCTCGAAAAAATGACATTTTACATTCATGCAAACATCATTCATACACATTTTAGGAGCATTTGATTCATTCTGATCATGACTTGGCATAAATAGGCTCATGAAATAGATTCTACAGGTCATGTTCCCCAAAGAATGGTGTAAAAGATCAGAGAAACGAAAAATCCTATACCTCTAAAGATGCAGTGGGATGGATTAAAATCATTATGGCGAATCTTATCCCCCTGAAGATGCAGTGGAGCATATTGAAACCATTAATCCTACACCCCTAAAATGGCAGTGGGACGGATTAAAGTTATCATGGTGAATCTTATCTTCCTAAAGTTGCAGTGGAGCAAATTAAAGCCACAAACCTTATCTCCCTGAAGTTGTAGTGGAGTAGGATGAAGTTACAAGTCTTATTTCCCTAAAGTTGCAGTGGAGCAGACTGAAGATAGTGAATCTTATTTCCCTGAAGTTGTAGTGGAACAAATTAAAACCACAAATTACAAATCTTATCTCCCTGAAGTTGAAATGGAGTAAAACAATAAATCCTATACCTTTGAAGTTGCAGTAGGTCGGATCAAATCTACCATAATAGGTCTTATTTTCTTGAAGTTCTAGTGGAATAGACTAAAGTTACAGGCTACGAATTTTATCTCCCTAAAGTTGCAGCGGAGCAGATTGAAGTCACAAACCTTATCTCCCTAAAGTTATAGTAAAACAGGTTAAAAATAATAAATATTATCTCCTTAAAGTTGCAATGGAGTAGATTGAAGATAACGAATATTATCTCTCTAAAGTTGTAGTGAAGCAGATTGAAGCCTCAAATCTTATTTCCCTAAAGTTGTAGTGGAATAGATTAAAGTTACAAGTCAAATCCTAAACCCCTGAAGTTACAGTGGGAAAATTTTAAATCATCATGGTGAATCTTATATCTCTAAAATTGCAGTGGAGCAAATTGAAACCACAAATCCTATCTTCCTGAAGCTGCAGTAGAGTAAGTTAAAAATACCAAATTTTATCTACCTGAAGTTGTAGTGGAGTAGATTGAAGTCACAAATCTCATACCCATGAAGTTGCAGTGGGATGAATTGAAGTTATTATGGCGAATCTTATCTCCCTGAAGTTACAATGGAATAGATTAAAGCCACAAGTCTTATCTCCCTGAAGTTGCAGTGGAGCAGACTAAAGATAGCGAATCTTATCTCTCTAAAGTTGCAGTAGAGCAGATTAAAGCTATAAACCTTATTTCCCTAAAGTTGCAGTGGAGCAGGTTAGAGTTACAAATCTTATCTTCTTGAAGTTGCAGTGGAGCAGATTGAAGATGCGATTCTTATTTCCCTGGAGTTGTAGTGGAACAGATTAAAGCTACGAGTTAAAAATCTTATCTCCCTAAAGTCACAGTGGAACAGATTGTAAATGTGAGACTAATCTCTCTGAAGTTACAATGGATTAGATTAAAACACTAATTCTTATACCCCTGAATATGCAGTAGATTGGAATGAGACTCTTTGAAGAAGAGAGACATCAAAGAAGTAGATATTTGGAAAAATCGGGCAAATTTGGCCCTCTTTAAAGTCTTTGCTCCGTTCTCATTAGACGACAACGAGCAAAGAGGGGCAACTGTAAAAGCCCATTTTTGCAAGGGCCCAACAAGTAAAATCAAAAATAAAAAAAGGGAAACAAAAACCAAAATAAAAATAATTAAACAATCCAAAGTCCAAATACTAATGACAGGCCCAATTACAAGCTCAGACCAGAATTAACCTTAACACACCAGCCTAATTTACAAACAAATTACCAACCCAAAACTTAAAAACCTTAGACTGCCCAAATGGCTCACTATCCTAACATTTTCAAGAAAAAGAACCTAACCTTAGCCTAAGAGTTGCCGTCGCTGCACGCCACCACTTCTCTATGCATTTGACCCTTCTCTGACACCACTTGCAACACGCAAAAAAAGAAGACAACAAAGAAGGAAACAAAATGACAGCAGACAAAAAACAACAAAAACAAAAACGGATCTTGTAACATTGGCTATAAAAGCCCTAACATCATCTTTGTATTTTCTTTTTTATGCATGCAAGAAGTAGAAATAAAATAAAAATAAAAAATTTTAAACATAAGGTGAACTTTTTTTATGTATCTATCATTTTATTTTTATTTTTATTTCTTTTTTAAAGATATAAGATATAGGAATAAAAAGAAAAGAAAACTCACCTAAATCGATCGGTCTCCTCGCCGTCGAAGGCCACGCCGAAAAAGGAGAAGAAACAAAACGTTTCTTTTTAGGCCGGGATTTCAGGGGTTTTGGCCTCGGATCGGCGTTCTACATATGACAGGCTTTAAAAGGGTGTCTTTTGGTGTTCTTCGGCAACCGTGTACTGCGGCGCTGTCGCCGGCAATCGGTGGTCACCACGGTGGCCTAATGGTCAGATAATGCCAGAGATCTAAAAGATGGGGGGAGGAGTTAAGAGAGTTTCTTTTGTTTTTTTAGGAAGAAAAGAGAAAATGAAGTTTTTAAAAAAAAATGATTTAAATAATGGAAATAAAAAGGCGTCATTTTGCTTTGACCTTTTAACACAAAAACGGCGCCGTTTAGGGCTAACCTACGGTCAACCTGACCCACTCCAGGGGAACTCGCGTGTTTTCATTTTTGGGTTATTTATGCCCCTGGTCCTTCCGCATTTCTGGGTTGTTTTAATCTAGTCATATTTTCTTTTTTATTTTTTTTTAAATTTGACTCTTTAATTTTATTTCACTTTTAATTTGGTCCTTCGATTCGCAAAATGGAATGGCGCACTTAGTGGGGTCTTGGGATATTTTCCCTCTTAATCCCTTGCCTTTTCCGCGCGTTTTAAACTAGTCCTTTTATTTGTTTTATCATTCAATCAGTCTATTTTTATTATATTTTATACTTGTAGTTTAGTCTAAACATCAATTTAGTCCCTCAATTAATTTAATTTATTTATTTATTCATTTAGTTGCTTATTTATTATTTCTTTATTTTTGTTTATATTTATTATTTTGTTTTTTTCTTTCGGGCATTTTTCCATTTATTTCATTTTATTATTATTATTATTATTATTATTATTATTATTATTATTATTATTATTATTATTATTATTATTATTATTATTATTTACTTTATTACAAATTGCACCTAACTCTCATTTATATTTTAATTTGGTCTTTTATTTTCAATATTTTATAAATTATTTTTCTCAATCTTTATTTATGTATGTGTTTATTTCTTTGTCCTTATTACGTTTAAAATTGATATTTTCTTTTTGTGTGCCTTGTTTTGTCATTATTATTATTGATATCATTGTTGTTATTTATTTTATTTTTCTTTGATTGTTAATATTGGTATTAAAGTGATACGTATTATGTGATTGTTGTCATTATATGTATTATAAATGGCTTATTAGTACATTTATATTGTTGTCATTCATTAGCATAGTATTTTGTTCATATATCATTTTAAATATTACATTAAATTTCACCCAAATTCGTAAAAATAAAAATTTTGAAAATAAAGGTAATATTTCGTATTTGAAACTTCAAGAAGTTGTCCTAATTTACGGGGTTTTGATTTTCTCGTTGGACCTAAATGGCCTAATATCTTTTAGAATTAAAACATACAAGTTTTAAAATATAAAAAAATTAAAAGGCAAACTTATTCTCGAGGGTTCAAATGTCGTGTCCTAACTTACGGGATGTGACATTTTGTTATCTCAAGACGAGAGGGCCTTTAATTCTCGTTTCAATTTATTCAAGCGTTTTTTTTAAAATCAACATTAATAAAAAAGGGATCGTCTTTTAAATTCTTTTCGAGTTTTCAATTTTTGACATTAAGACATTAATTAATTAATTAATTAGGTACCAATTTTGGGCATTACGAGGGTGCTAATCCTTCCTCACACGTAACCGACTCCCAAACCCGTTTTCTCAAATTTCGTAGATCAAAATCATTGTTTTAGTAAATCAAAACATTTTATTAAAACAATCAAATTACGAGGTGATCCTATCACATCTCATAAAAAAGATTGGTGGCGACTCCATTTTCGTTTTTAAATAAAAGTCAACATTTTCAAGAAAATGGTTTTAACGGTAACATTTCAAACATAAGTGATTAAAATGTAATTTAAGGCAAATAAAAATGAAAGTACAGCTTTAACCTTTTAAGTAGTTATTATTCTATTTATTTATGTTATTTCAATCTTTATTAAAATATTTTAATTATTACTAAATTAAATTATAATTTTCATTATTTTCTAATACAATCATATATCAAATATAATGTATTTTTAATTAATATATATAAATGTTTTAGATGAAAATTATATGTATAATCACAATTGCGATTACAAAAATATATCTAAATAATTATAATTAGAATTAATCATTATAAAGCCTGATCACATTGATAATAAGAAAACATTAAGGCAATCCAAAATAAATTTACAAGGCTTAATACATCATCTAATACCTTATTTTGACATTATTTTCTAATGTGATACATGTATTTTTTTCAATGTGGTACCTATATTTGACAGAATGTTGTACATTGTTGTACCCAGTTGTAATGGTGTTAATTTCTTAATATCATATTCAAGTTTTAGGGTTGGTATAATGAAAATTAGTTCCTAATATTATTAGGTTTGAATTTTCATGATTTTGTTAAATTTAGTGTTAATTGTGAATTTGTTTAATTTTGTGTTTAATTTGTTAAAAATAGTCCAATGATAAAAGTTAAATACTAATATTATTAGACTTAAAACTCGAATTAAACAGTAAAAAGTTAATATTGTTATCTCTAATTACCAAATTGTATAACTTTTACTAAATATAAATTGGTTTACCTGAAAATAAGACTCGAATATAAGATTTTAAAATTCTCAAGAACTTAACCTCAACATCAAACCATAGCCTTGTTTGCTACAAGTTTATTTTTAAAAGTTGTTATCAATGATAATTATTTTGTTTTTCCCTTTTCTTTACTTTTGCTTCTTTTTAAATTATTTTTATGTAAAATATACATGTTAATTATTTAAATTTTACTTCAATTATAATATTAGGTTAAAATATGATTGAATTATACAGAAATTTAAAGTATTTAATTTTAATTAAAAAACATAAAACATTAAAAATACATCAAAAATACTAAAAACATTAAAATAAATGTTTCTCCAACAAATTGAAAATAAATTTAAAAAAATATTTATACTTAAATAACACTAAGATAGATGAACTTAACAAGCAACTGACAAAATTAACAATAAAACAAGAGTTATATAATATTCAAACAATAATAATAAAATAGTAGTAACATAATAGTGGAATGATAGCAAAACAATATAATTTAGTAGTAAAATAACAAGAAAATAGTATAATTTTTTTGTCTTTTTTCTAATTCAAGTCTGGTCGAGCCCAGGCTAAAAGTTTACTCAAGGCGTGACCCGTTTTTAAACCGGCCTTTTTTTTTTGTCCAAATCTATTTTTGGTCCTATATTTTTGCCCAACTCTTCCACTTTTCGGGCGAGCTTTCAGGCCGAATCAAGTGAACCAACCCATGGATAGATCTATCCCCAATCCATCAATTCATATTATGCTGTGGTTATGATTTTCTTTTTAATTTAAAATATTCCTAATTTAAAATTTAATGTTTAAAATTGGAATTCTTTTTGTTATTAAATACATCACCTTAAAAGGAAACACATAATCTATTTTTCAGATTATTTAGAAATTATTTAAACGTGAAATTTAAATTCTAGATTATTTAGAAAAGTAATTTACATTTTGTTTATACAAGGTGAAATCATGGCAACGATTTCAGTAAAAATGTGACACGTGGTCAAATATGAATTTAAAAAATTAATGTTATATATATGTGTATATATATATTGAAAAACCTTTTAACTTATTGCATCAGATGATAAGTTTAGCCAATAGTTAACACGTAGTGACATGAGTTAAAAACAAACTAAAAGAAAATCTTAAAACTATCATGCGGGAATATGACACGTTGTAAATCTCTGCAAAAATTACAAAAATTGATTACATTGTGTCATATGACAATTTCAACTTTTCAAAAATTCAATTACTATTACAAAATTAAGAAGTAGATTGATACTGACAAGTGCATTTAGTTTCACAAGAGGTATAATTGAAGATTAGTGGATTGATACTGACAAGTGCATTTAGTTTGACAAGAGGTATAATTGAAGATTAGTGCCTTATTTTTAAAGAAGTAGATTTGGGAGTCCACACACATATATTGTTGAATGGATGAAACAAGATCATCATAAATTAGATATCGTTAAGTGCATAATGTTGTTGGTACAAAAATATTATCTATGAGTTATTTATATTATTTTAGTGGATTCATTAGCACTTCATTATACCTATGTTATCTATGAGTGTAATGTTATTGTCAAAACTTTTTTTTGATATCGACTTTTATTTAAAAGTGAAAATGGGAGTAGCCACCAATCATTTTTGTGAGGTGTGATTGGGTCATCTCCTAATTTGATTGTTTTAATAAAGGGTTTGATTTACTAAAACAATAATTTTTGGTCTACGAAATTTGGAAAAAAATGTGTTCGGGAGTCGGTTACACACGAGGGAGGATTAACACCCTCGTGACGCCCAAAATTGGTACCTGGTTGATTACTTGATGTCTTATTGTCGAGAATTGAAAATTTGAAAGGAGTTTAAAGCACGATCATTTTTTGTATTAAAGCATTACTTAACAAAATTAATTTTCACGAAAAGGGCTTATTTCAAGTTGTTCGAAAAGAAAAGATCATGTCTCGTAAGTTAGGGTACAATGCCTTAAATTCTCGAGAAGTAGAATAAATGCCGATTGAACGTTACTTAAATCTCATTTTTTATTTATTTTAAAGTAAATATTTGAATATATCGACTTTAGAAGGAAGCCATATTCCGTGAGTTAGGAACACAACTTTTCTAATTTCAAAATAATGAACATTTGCTTCGGTTTAAAAATTTCTCTTTTTTTTTATGCATTGCGCGAAAAAGTGAATGTAATACTTAAGGTGATGTGTATTTAATTCATTTGGGCGTGGTATACAAATGGATAAATGTTTGAATCTTAATATCTGATATAGTGAAAATGAGATAACTTAAAATGACTATATAGATAGAATGATAAATAATAAGTAAATGAAGAAATATTATAATATTAATAACATAATTATAACAATAACATTGACATTAATAATCATACCATGGTGATAATAAATAAATGATGTAAATGTGGCAATAATAAGAATATTAATTCATAACAAAATAAATAAAGTAATTTTGAAATAAAAATAAAAATAAAATTAAATAAAAGGGAATATAAGTAACATCAATTTAAATATATATATAAATAATAAATAAATAAATAGGCAAAACAAATAATATTTAATTTAAGTATTTAAAAAGTAAATGAATAATTAAAATAAGTAATATTAGATTTAAGCATACAAAAATATATTAGAAAAATAAAAAATAATGATGGCAATGTACACAAAATGTGAGGAATATAAACAATAATTTTAAATATATGAGAAATAATAAATAAATAAGTAAGTAGATAAATATAAAAGAAAACAATTTAATAAAGATTAAAAAAGGATTAAATTAAAATTTAAATGAAATTAATGGTATGAAATAAAAATAATAATAAAACGGAATAAATGATTAAAATGAAACGCGCGTAAAAGAATAGGGGCTAAATATGAAATTATCCCAAACTCCTCAAACACACCGTTCCATAGGGACTAAAATGGAAGAAAAATGAAATTACATGGTAAAAATTAAAAAGGGAAAGAAGAAATAGGACTGCATTGAAATGTCATTAAAAAGCAGAAGGACTGAAAGCATAAATAGGCCATTTTTCAAAAACACGTGGATCCTATTAAAGGATCTGGTCAGATTTCGGGTTTGGCCCCAAAACGACATCATTTTAGGGCATTTCAGGACATATTGAAACGGTGTCATTTTGCATCAACTATATAAGTTAAAAAACGTTTTAAAAAAAATATTTTAAGCTTTTTTAAAAAAAAAACACTTTGACCCTTTTTTGTTTCTCTCCAGCCCCCTTAGTCCTGATTAAGGGTCCAGCGAGCCCACGGCGGCCACCAGTCACCGACAACGGGCTCCGCTATTCCCGGTGGCTAGAAAATACCGAAAATAGTCCCTTTTGGCCTCTTTTTTAAACCTAGGTTTTAGATCTAAAGGCAAATGCCTAAAAATAAAAAGAAAAAAAAAAAGAACGAAAAGAAATTCGGCCTCTTCTCTTTTTCTGTCAATTTGCCCTCTCGTGTCCCCTTTTGACAAAGCCCGAATAATACCTTAATGGGTTCGGCGGCTTTTGTGACTAAAGGGGACCTCCATCGGTGGCGCGGCACGAGTAGACAGGTAATGAACTCCTTTTTTATTTATTATTTTCTTATTTTACGAATCAAAAGATAAACAAAGTAAGTCACCCTCTTTTTTGTGTTTGAATCTGATCTTTTCTTTTTTCAAAAAAGAAGTCCCTTTGAATCTTACAAGAAATCAGCTTTTATAGTTGTTTGAAATTACAACATTTTCTTTTCTTTTTTGTTTCTACGTTGGTACAGTTTCTTTGCTACTGTTTTTTTTTTGTCCTTTTTTTCTTTTTTTTTGTAGGTACCCCTTGGAGAGTCAACGACAGGGCAAAAAGCATGCCCTTGCCATATTGGTGAAACGGCAGCAAAGGCACATCAGGCCCCAAACAGAGTGCCTGTTCACTTAGAGGGCAGCGACGCTGGAGGCTAGGGTTTTTTTTATTTTATTGAAACCTTAGTTTAAGGTACCGGGCCTGGACCATTAGAGTTTTTTTTTTTGTTTTGGGCTTGTAATCATATAATTGGACTGTTTTTAATTTGGACTTTAAAATTTTTATTTTATTTGGTTTAGTTTGGGCCCGGGCAAAATGACCTATTACAGTTATCTTTCAGCAATGGAGAGAGCCCTCAACATGTGGTAGCTCTTTGAAATGATTGGTGGAAGTATATGTTGTGTTGTTGAAGTCGGATGTGGGTCCTTTTGCCATAGGTAATTAGAGTTTAAATGTATTTGCATGTAATGTTTCAATATCTTCATGAGAGTTGTGCACCATAATCCAGTGGATAGCTCTGTAATTTATAGGTTTACTCTTTTGAATTTAAGCAGCAGCCTTCTTTGGTCTAAATTCTAGCTTAATTTTTTTGAAAAAAAACACAAAAAAGGTAACTAAATTAATCCATCATGTGTAAGAAAGCCATTTGTTTTATCGACACAAAGACCAGTTCTGAGCTCCTCAGATGCTTCAAAATACACATGCACATCTTCTATCCTATCAGAAGCCATCTTAACAATATGATCAACTACTTGATTTTTCTCCCTTGGAACATTCCTGATACTCCACTGATCCATAGTTTGTAATATCAGATAAATCCTTCTCACCAAAGCTGAAGTCGATTGGGCCAAGTGTCTATTCTGAAAGGCATTGACCACCTCTAAACTGCCAGTATGGATTAATACCTTGTTGTATGCCCGTATTTGAAGAAGAATCAGATCATCCAAAACACCTTAAAGCTCGACATCAAAAACTAAGAAGTTCCCCAAATAGTGATTGAAACCAATGATCCAAAACCCATTCTGTTTGCGTACCACACCTCCAGTAATAGTAAAACCTACACCTAACTGAACGGCCCGTCAATATGTAAATTAATCTAATTACCTGAAAGAGGTAGGTTAGGAGCAATATCAAATTGTCTTGGTGAGGCCTTCTTGTGAGCTAAATCAAATTGCTTAGCCCAGCTGACGAATGATTTAATAGTTTCAAAGGAATTCTAAGTTATTCCTTGAAACATGAAAAGGTTCCTATTTTTCCATATTTTCCAAGCAATTAAACCAAATAGGTTAGACCAATTAAACCCAGTGTATTGACCTGATGGTCAGGATGTTCACCACATTAAGTATGGCCTGGATTTGAATCACGTTAGTCACGTCACTATTAGGGTTTTACCCTCCTCTTATAATTTAAAAAAAAAGAGTTAAACAACCTTCCAACGACTTAAAATGCTGAATCTATCTTCTAGCTTAATTTCATCATACAAGATTGCACCCAAATTTATCTTCAAATACATTAAATATAAATCAACTAAACATATTCCAATAAATTCAATAGCCATTAAACAAATACAATAAAGTTGATTATGAGATACCCATATTGTATTGAATAAAAAATTTATATATACAATCAACACCAATACTAAAGATAGGCTCTTGTACAAATAAATAAATGGTTTAAAGGTGTAAAAAGTTTCAAACTTTTTTAAAAAACAATTAAGCCCTCTTTTTTATTTTTGAACTTAATTGAGTATTTGAAATTTCAAAATGCATCAAAAAGGCCCTCAAATTTCTTAAAAAAAAATTAAGCCCTTGCTTTTTTTTCACTCAATAGGGTATTTGAACTTTCAAAATGCATAAAAATACTCTCAAAATTTTTAAAAAGCATTTAAGCCCTGCTCTTATTAAAAATTACAAAAATTACAAAAATAATAAATAATAAATTTTAGAAAAACTATTGAATTTTAATAAAATATTAAAAATTAGAATTTTTTATAAAAATCGTAAAAAATAAAAAATATAAAATTTCATAAAAATCATAAAAATTTAATGACCCTAGTTTTTTTTTCAATTAAAGTCATCATATGTCATAACACAACGTGACATGTGGTAAAAATGATAAATAAAAATAAAAATCAATAAAAGTTATAGAAAAATTATAAAATGTTTCTTTTAGTACGATAATTTTTTCTGAAATTTATAATTCTATACATTTTGTATAATTTTCTTATGACTTTATAATATTTTATAATTTCTATATATTTTATCATTTTTACGATTTTAATAAAATTTTATATTTATTTTATGAAATATATATTTTTCTATTTTTAATAATTTTCTAATATTTGATTTTTATTAAAATTTAATAATATTTATGGCTTTTATTGATTTAAATTTTTATAATTTTTTCTAATTTTAATAAAAGCAAAGGCTTAATTGCTTTTTTTGAAAAAGTTTGAGGTCTTTTGATGCATTTTGAAAGTTCAAGTACCCAAATGAGTGAAAAACAGATAAAAGGACTTAATTACTTTTGCTAAAAAATTTGAGGGCTTTTGCACTCTTAAGTCTAAATAAATCTATCAACTTAACCTTTTATTCGTTTTATTTTTTAAATGGTAGTTTAAGGTATTTAATTTAAAAACAATTATAAAAATATTAAAATACTTAAATACCTCTATAATAAAATTTAGGAAAAAGTATTTAAACATTTAATGAAAAATCCACTTACCCTTTATGATTTCATCAACAATTCACTAACCCTAAATAAATTTTAAATAAAAGTACAACTTTAACATTTTAATTAATTAATTATTTTATTTTTTAATTTAATATTTTTAAAATATTTTAATTATTACTAAATTAAATTATAATTTTCATTATATTATAATTTAATCATATATCAAACATAATGTATTTTTTAATTAACATATATAATTTTTGGGGAAAAATTATACACACAATCACAATTGTAATTACAAAATATTATATCTAAATAATCATAATTAGAATTAATAATTATAAAGCTTGATCACATTGATAATAAGAATACATTCAGACAACCCAAAATAAATTTACAAGGCTTAATACATCATCTAATACCTAATGTTGACGCTATTTTCTAATGTCGTATATATTTTTTTTTCAATGTGGTATCTATATTTGACAAAATATTGTACATTGTGGTACCCAATTATAACTGTGTTAATTTTTAATACTTAATTCAAGTTTTAGGGTTGATATAATGAAAATTAGTTCCTAATACTATTAGGTTTGGATTTTCTTGATTTTGTTAAATTTAGTGTTAATTATGTATTTATTTAATTTTGTGTTTAATTTGTTAAAAATAGTACAATGATAAATATTAATTGCTAAAATTATTAGACCTAAAACCAGAATTAAATAATAAAAGTTAATGTTGTTACCTCTAAGTACCAAAATGTATAACTTTTACAAAATATAAGTTAATTTACATGAAATAAGACTCGAATATAAGATTTTAAAGTTCTCAAAACCTTAACCTTGACATCAAGCCATAGCCTTATTTGCTACAAGTTTATTTTTAAAAATTGTTATCAATGATAATTATTTTATTTTTACCTTTTCTTTGCTTTGCTTTTTGCTTCTTTTTAAATTATTTTTATGTAAATACATCTTAAATATTTAAAATTTACTTTAATTATAATATTAGGTTAAAATATGTTTGAATTAAACATAAATTTAAAGTATTTAATTTTAATTAAAGTAAAATATATTTTATATAAAATAATTTAAATATATTTAGTTTTATAATACTTAAATATGTAATTATTTTGTAATTAAAATAGATTAATGAATAAACTAAATAGAAGATACATGGATAAGTGATTGGAAGAGTATAATTATCTTTTTGTTTAAAATTACTTAGTAAATAGATAGGATATATGAGACTTTTTTAGTTACATAATCTAAATTTGGAATTATTTGTTTTAGTTACTCGTCATTCCATTTTAATGTTGATGTTCATGAGTTAGGTTGGGTTGGACTCGGGTTGGATCTTGTCAAAATTTTAGGTTTGTTTACTAGGTCTGGGCCAACATGAGCTGAAAAATGGACTTAAAATTTTGTTCAAGTTCAGTCCGGATAAAAATATTAAAACTTGGACCCAGGCTGATTTGCCCGAATTAATTTTGTATATAAAAAATGTTAAAAATATAATACATCAAAAATATTAAAAACATTTAAATAAATGTTTCCCAACAAATTGAAAATAAATTAAAAAATATATAAAAGAAACACTAACATAGGTATAACTTAACAAGCAAATGCCTCTAAAATTGTAACAAAATTAATAATAAAACAAGAGTTATATAATATCCAAACAATAACAACAAAATAGTAGTAACATAATAGTGAAATTGTAGCAAAACAGTGAGAAAATAATAAGAAAATTTTTTGCTAATTTGGGCTAGGTTGAGCCTAGGCCAAAAAAGCCTTACTCGAGACTCAGCCTAACTTTTAAATTAGCATTATTTATTTTGCCTGAACTCATTTTTCGGACTAATATTTTTACTCAAAACCTTTCACTTTTTGAACGGGTCTTTAGGTTGGACTGAGTGAATCGACCTATAAACAGGTCTACCCCAAATCCATCAAATCATATTACGTAGGGGTTATAATTTTCTTTTTAATTTAAAATATTTCTAATTTAAAATTTAATGTCTAAAATTAGATTTTCTTTTTGGGTTATAAATGCACCTCCTTAAAAAGAAACACATAATCTATTTTTCAGATTATTTAGAAATTATTTAAATATGAAATTTAAATTTCAGATTATTTAGAAAAGTAATTTACATTTTTGTTTATGTGAGATGAAACCATGGCGACAGTTTCAATAAAGATGTGACACATGGTAAATATGAATTTAAAAAAATTAATGTTGTACAATTTTTCTTTTTGAAAAATCTTTGAACTTCGCATTAGATGATGGTTTAGCTAATGGTTAACACATGGTGACATGTGTTGAAGAAAAACTAAAAGGGAATTTTAAAACATCTGTGTCAAATGACATGTTTAGTAGGAATATAACATATTGTAAATCTTTACAGAAAATTATAAAATTAATTATGTCATGTCGATGATAATTTTAACTTTTAAGATTCTAATAACAGATACAAAATTAAGAAATAGATTATACTAAGAAATACATTTAGATTGACAAGGGATATAATTAAAGATTAGTGCCTTATTTTTATGAAGTAGATTTGGGAGACACTAGAAAATTATAGTCCTCTTAGCACGTAGACTGTTGAATGGATGAGACAAGATCATCATAAATGAAATTTCTGACATAATATGTAAGTGCATAACCTTGTTGGTCCAAAATGTTATCTATGAGTTATTTATATATATTTTAGGGATTCCTTAGCACTTCATTATGTTATTATCTTTTAAGTAAGAAGATATATAATTTTTACCAAATATAAAATTATTTATATGAAATAAGATTTGAATTTAAGATTTTAAAATTTTCAAGACCTTAACCTTGACATCAAGTCATAACTTTATTTACTACAAGTTTATTTTTAAAATTGTTATCAATGATAATTATTTTTGTTTTCACTTTTTCTTTACTTTTTTCTTTTTTAATTATTTTTTATGTAAATACATGTTAAATATTTAAAATTTACTTTAATTATAATATTAGGTTAAAATATGACTGAATTATACATAAATTTAAAGTATTTATTTTTAATTAAAATAAAAATATTTTTATATAAAATAATTCAAATATATTAAAATAAATCAATGAATAAACTAAATAGAAGATACATGGATAAATGATAGTAAGAGTATACTTATCTTTTCTTTTTTTTTTACTAAATTTGAGGTGGTAAGTATTTTCATTACAATCTTAACATTTAATCTATTGATTATCAGGGTTGAATTTTCACCCCAAATCGTGAATTCGAGAGAGGGTAAATGGCAAAAAAAAAATTTTTTAATCTAAATTTTATTACTTTTTAAAAAATATAAAGTTGAACGTATTAAAATGTATTTATTTTCCTCTTTAAGAATTAATCATCTTATAAAAAGTAATTTTTAATTTGTTTTTCAACTGAATTCAGTGTTTTATAGATGAAGTTATTCACATATTTGTTACCAATTTTGGCCTGAAGCCAAACTTCCAAAAGTAGTACATTAGAGTTGTGGTTTTTCAAACTTGTTTGGGTCGAAATATTTATCCAGATTTAAAAGTTTGTTTGAAATTTAAGATAGTTTGAATAAAAAGATTAAATTAAAAAATTAAACTCATTTAAAATATTCATAAATTTTGAACTTAAATATTTAACAATTAATTTCAACCCTAATCCGATCTATTTTTAAATTTATAATATTTTATATTATACTATTTTTATATATTATATAATTTACCACATAAAAATTAAATTAAATCTGAAATAATATATAGCGATAATGTAAATATTAAAAAATTTAAAATAAATATAAATATAGAGAACCCCCAGTTCATGAAGACCTCTCCCTTTTACTGCCGGTACACAACGTAAATAAATGGAACATCAAGCCTAAAAAAGTCATAACATAAAAACCCGGTCCCCGGGTGATCTCGCTTTTGTATAAGTGACCTACGAAAAAAAATAAAGTTTATTTCTTCAACGAACATATTTGATATTTCTTTCTTCTTCCTTCTCATCTTTCAGGGTTGCTCTTCCTTTGCTCCGCCACTTCCTCCACCGCGCTTTGTTTTCTTTCTCAATTTCTCATCTTTTAAGAAGTGTTGGTCGTTTATGTGCAGTTGTTTCTTTGTTCGCTCTTGTTTTGTTATTTTTTTATGGCTACTGCACCGATAAAGTCTCAGCCTTTACACAACTTCAACTTTCCGTTTCTTAAATGGGGGACCCACGGAGGTGGTAGTTCATCCGCTGCCACCGCCGATCACAGCCGTTCTCCTGAATCCGACTCGGACCACGACCGTCTTCGTCCGACGCGTGTTGGGTCACGCTCCACCCGCATTCACCGCTCATCCTTTCCTCCACCACCGAAAGCCATCAAACAAAGCCACCGCGAAGAAGAACAACGAAAGCAACGAGAAGAAGAGTCGTCAAAGCCGCGAGAAAATGAAGCTGAAGAAGATGAGGAGGAGACTGTGCAGAGACCATGGAATTTGAGACCTAGAAAAGTGGTGATGGAGACGTCGGCGGCGGTAGTGACATCGGCGGCGGAAAAGACGAGTGAAACGGTGGGGCCGAAGTCGATGAGATTAAGGGGTTTCGCTGAAAATGGGGGAGTTGCGGAAAAGAAAGAAAAAAGGAAGTTCTGGATAGCTTTATCAAAGGAAGAGATTGAGGAAGACATCTTTGTTATAACAGGATCAAGACCTGCAAGAAGGCCCAAGAAAAGGCCAAAGAATATTCAGAAACAGCTTGATGTAAGGATTAATATTTCTGGGTTTTCGTTTTTCATTAATTTTCTGATAATCATTTAATCTATCCTCTTTTCTTTTTTTTTTTTTTGGACTTTTTAGAATGTTTTCCCTGGGTTATGGTTGGTTGGTACGACGGCTGATGCTTACCGTATTGCTGATGCTCCTGTTAAGGTTTGTTGCTTTATCTAAATTTTCATGTGAACTTGTTTGTATTTAGGATTTCCGTAGCTCATAACCGAAATCTCTTTTAACTTGTTTATCTGCAGAAATAGATCTATTGTTAGATGCAAAACAGATTACAAAATATGAAAGGTTGTCTCTAAATTTCTTTTAACTTTGGGGGATTTTTTTAGTTAAATTTCAAAGTCTGCAGCTGAAATAGTTTGGTGATGATGGTGTTTGCAGGGGATGGATATGGTATTAGTGAACTTGCAAATCTGGGAGCTTTGTAGGGGTATGGCACATTTGAGACCTCAATTTTTTTGTGGTATAATGAAAATATGACTTTTGTAAAGGAAAAGCATGAGAAGATATTTAATTTCTTATATGTGTTGTGCAAAGGGAAGAGTAGGGTTAGAGTTTTAGTTTAAGACACCAAATATGAACAGGAATATGGATGAAATAGAGAGAGTTTCTTTCAAAGCTTTTGATTTCGCTATGCCAAATAAGTATTCCGATTCTGGGGTGTTGGGTTTTGTAGATTTTCTAATTCGTTGATTGCTTACGATGTTTGACAGGCTTCCCTACATCGGTGGGGGGCAGAGTTTCAAGCTGTGTAGTTAATTTGCAATCCGTAATTGGATGATTAACTTTAATATTGAGGGTACTACATTCTTCCTTTTATCTGGAAGAGCTCCTTCCTCTATACATATGAGTTTCGCAAGGAGGAACACTTTGAGAAGGTTCTAATTTTAGTTGATTAATATATATATATATATATATATTTGCTTTGACTAAATATGACATCTTAGCATGAAGAAATCTTTATTGTTGTTGCTATATTATGCATTTTGATTTGGTCAAAATTGAATGGCAGTTGACAAGATAAATTCTATACATCTTACAAGACAATTTGAATGGCCCAAGTTTGAATATTTTGTCAGCTTGTGTTTCATGTAGGATCTTTAAGCACTTGTGAGATGATAATAAAAAAGGAAGCTTGTGTTTCAGTACTCACAGGACCTTAAAAATCATCTTAATCTCTTGAAGTAACACATTATTATCCACTGGCTTCTTTTTCTATGATTTGGCGATGGATTGTTGTGTGAAAACTTCTTATATCCAAAGCAAACATAATAGTGTCATATTTGTTCTGTTTTTTCTGTCAACAAGCCTCTGTTTTGATGTCTTAATAGTTAGTAAATTAGAAGCATATTCATTACTGATTACCAGAAAAAGAGTGACCTTTTATAAAGTTGAAAGTGCCTAGTTTTGCTGGATGTTTTATCTGATTCTTGCCCAAAAGAGAGGAAAATAAAAGGAAAATCATTAATCCTGCCATTTTTGCTATGAATAATTAACAAGTATACAACTATAAACCAATATTTTAAAAGACTATATCTCACTTCATCTCCAAATCTTTCCAATAGCATAAAACTTTACAATAATCTATATTATGACTGAAATTGTATTTTGTTTTTTACTCAAAAATGAGTAAATTAATCTTTATACATTAGATCAAAGAGTAAATTTTCTTTTTATTAAAAGTTCCTTTCATTTCTATTATTAAAAATTAGTATGGTTGATGGAATAATTAAATAATTACACATTGCATGACGTGTGTATCTCATGATGATGTATAAAGATTAGTTTTAATACTAAAATGAATAGAATTTTAATAAAAGTACTAGTTTGTTTTTTGATCTAAAATACAATGACTAATTTGCTCATTTTTTGAGTAGAGAGAGCAAAATGCAATCTACTTCTTAGTACAAGAGTCTCCACGATGCTTTTACCTTATACCGTGTAATGTTCTTTCAGTTTTCATATTTTATCCTAATTTCTTCAAAGTATTATTACATGAAGAATATCATTTTATTAATTTAAGAAAACATGGAGCATTCTTAAAACTAGAGGGGTTCAAATGGTCGGTTAATATCCGAATTGAATTATCATTAACTAAAATCATAAAAGTATTAATCATTAACTAAACTAAAATTAGTTCAAAATTTCTTAATTGATTGAAATAATTTTGATTAATTCGGTAGTTAATTGAATTAATTGAAATTTTTACATTTTTTTGTTCAAATAACTTTGAGATATGAAAAAGAATACTATTGTAATGTTATTTTCTTTATTTTAATTATTAAAAAAAAAGAGGCAAAAGCAGCTAATAACATGATAATAACATCAATTTAAAATCATAATAACAAGCACTACATAAAAATAAGAAAATTCTAGACTTGAGTGATGGAATGAAAGAAAAAGATTTGAAGAAGATGTGAAGCCATGGCCACCTAGACTTTCTTTTTCTAGTTTAAAATATAAAAATCTACTATAAATTTAAGCCCATTATAATAATTTGTATAAATCCAATTAGTTTTAAGTCTATTCTTTAATTTTATATTTTGAGCTTATATAATATATAGAGTCTATAGTATTGGCTAATTAATTAATTATTCAATTTGAATTAAATTAAGTTTGATTGAATTAGATTGGGTGACAGAATAATTAATCAAAATAATTTAGTTTGATCAATTAATTTGATTAAAATCGAACATATTAATGAAATTATAAATATTGTGTATAGTTATCCTATAAATTTAATGTTTTAAAAATAGAATTTGAATTATAGTTTAGGAGGTGTAGTGTAATTAAGAGAAGTAGTGAACCAAACGAGGTTTTTACTTGATTTATTGCTTTGGTTGACATATTCAAACTTAGGCAATCTAATCTCATAAAACAAAACCAAACTTAAGTAGATTTGTAAATTAAATTAAATATTTCAAGGACATTTTAGGCTTAAATTATTTAGAGTTTAATCATTTTCTAATTGATTTTATTATTAAATTCAAATTTAGGTTATAATTAGCAACTCTAAAACTAAAGATTGGAATACTATTGTTTTTCTACACTAAAATAAAAATTTAAGGTTAAAATATTTTATAAGTTCTTGTATTTTTTTTAAATTTGGAGTTTAGTTATTGTATTTTTATTTTTAGAATTCAATTTCTTTCCTTTTCAACTTTTCAAGTCTAATTCTTAAAATTTTGAAATTATTTTGTTAAATTCGAGTTCATTATAAATTATATATTTTTTAATTTCAAAATGTTATACTAATAAGTTTAACGAAATATTTTAACTGTGTTAATAATTGAACCTAAATTTTAAATCTAAAAATAGAGAAACTAAATTCTTAAAAAATATAGGGACTAAATGTAAATTTTGGAAAGAATAGAGGAGTGATGGAAGTTAGGTTGGACAGTGATGGTAAAAATGATGAAGTATAAGGAAAGGAAAAAAAGTTAGCCTTGATTACAGAAAAAGAGGCATTTCCCATGATTTCTTTTCAAATCTTTTCTTACCCGTCATTCCATTTTCAATGCTGAAGAGGGTCCCCCAATCCCCAATCCCATATTACGCCATGCTTATGGTTTTCTTTTTAATTTAATATTTACTTATTTTTTGTTATAAATACATCACCTTAAAAAGGAAACACATAATCTATTTTCTCTGATTATTTAGAAATTATTTAAACATTAAATCTAATTTTCAGATTATTTAGAGAAGTATTTTATATTTTTGTTTATGCACAGTTTAGTAAAGATGTGATATGTAAGGCTAAGTGTTCGATCAAATTGAGTGAAAATTTTTGTATTAATTGAGTAAAATTAAATTTGAGTAGAATTGAATCGAATTAAATTATACGAGTTAAATTAAAAATTAAACATGTCAAATTAAAATCTTATTATAGTATAATTAATTCTATATTAAAGTACATAAATTTGAAATCATATTTGAAAAAAAATTCAAAGTAAAATAATAAAAAAATAATAGACTTTAGTATAATAAACTTGAATCATTAATTAACTTATTTAGGTCTCAAAATTATTATTTTGAAATTTTAAAAATTTTAACTTTCTTTATATATTCTTTAGAATTTTTAAAAATTATTATAATTTTTTAAAATATAAAATTTGAAAGTTTTATAAATATTTTTTTTGTACTTTTTGTTAATAGGAGACTAATTTGCATATTTTCAAAGTTGATAGGCATCAAAGGGTATTTACATCAATTTGTTATTCGAGTTATTCAAATTATAAAATTTAACTCTATTTGAACTCAAAACTCGAATTACTTATTTGAGTTGACTCGAATAACTCGATTCAATTTTTTCGAACCAAATCAAGTTTTGCTCACCCCTAATGTCACATAGTCAAATATGAATTTGGGAAATTATGTTTTACAATTTTTTTTGAGAAACCTTTGAACTTATCGCATCACACGATAAATTTAGCTAATGGTTAACACGTGGTGACATGGGTTGAACAAAAAATTAAAAGGGAATCTTGAAACTGCCGTGTCAAATGACAGGTTTAGTAGGAATATGACACGTAGGCCTCTGTAAAGTTACAAAAATTAATTAGTCATGTAAGATGACAGTTTTAACTTTTTAAGATTCTAATTACAGATACAGAATTAAGAAATAGATTAATGCTAATACGTGCATTTAGTTTAACAAGGGATATAATTGAAGATTGATGCCTTATTTTTAAAGAAGTAGATTTGAGTCCTCCCAATATATTGTTGAATGGATGAGATGAAATCATCAACATAATATGCAAGTGCATAATGCTGTAGGTCCAAAAGTGTTTGATGGTTGGAGTCCCAATCCTGATCATTGAGATCTTAGGTTAATATAATATCACAAGGCATAGTATGCAAAACAAAAGGCTATGACGGAATTATTTGGGGAGTGGGAAAAATCTGATGTTGAGTTGTTGACATGGGTTAATGTAGTGCAACAATGTAATCCTGGTGGAAACTGTCGATGCATAGGATGTGGTTGGACAACTAGTTTAAGGTAAGCACATATTTCATCAATTATTTTGGATGTTTAAGCGGATTTCCACACTATGAATCCAAGATAGATGATACTTGGTTATACAACAAATATGCTTTTCAATTTTCAACACTAATAATCCGTGAATGGAAACAAATTTATATTTTCTTTTCGTTTACATCTTTTCTATCAAACATGTTAATAGAAAAGAAAAGGGTAAATTATATAGATAATCACCTCTCAAAATAGAAAAGTTTGTAATTTAAGGACTTATGTTACATAACTTGGTCATTTTGGTTACTACTGTTAAAATCACAAACAGCAAGTTGACATAGCAGTTAAAAAATTAGTATAATAACAAATTTAACCCCAACTTTTATATATTATATTGATTTAATCATAATTTTTAAAATTAACCCTCAAAATTTACAAATGTTCTCAATTTGATCCTAATTCTAAAAATTTAAAGAAATGTATAAAAATACATAAATATTAAAAAATATATATAATAACAATTTTATATTTTATATTAATATTAAATAAATAAATAAATAAATAACCTATCCCTCTATAGAGAAAATATGAGGCTTTGTATGGAAGAAGATGTTGAGCATGCATTAAATGGAAGTGGGGATATCTAGGATGAATCATTTGAGGCTCCTTAGGTAGGTTGAAAATACATGGGAGTGAAATTGTTTTGTTTTCCAGGTATTTTTTTAAATTACAAGTAGATGATTCATATTGGGTGGTCTTGTTACTAAAATCATTGTTATGATTGAGTATAAGTTTTGAAGAAAATAGAGTACCCCAAATTTGACACCTTTAGATGCATAAAGATGTACTCGGCCGTGTCTTTAAAAGCATAATCTGTTTGAGGAACTTGGTTCTGGGTTTTGAGCATTTTCAGAGGTCTACACTCTACAATAAGTGGAGGTTTGGGCATTAATCAAACTGGTGTTTGCTCAAACCAGTGTTATTTTAGTTGTTGGCAACACAATTGTGTGAATAAACTCCTGCAGTTTATACACATTTATACTGTAGTTTTGAGTGGAGATGGGAATGTCAAGAGCTTTCTGCTTGCATCTTAGGGAGAGGGAGAGGGACCTTCTTTGAAATTTTTTAGAATTAGGGATACGGAGAGGGAAAGGGTCCTATTTTTTTTCAATGTTAATATAGTTACTTTTATTTAATATTAATAAAAATTAAATTATTGTTTTTTGAAACTATTTCTGTATTATATATATTTTAAATTTTTAGAGTTAGGATTAAATTGAAAATATTTGTAAATTTTGAGTGTTAATTTTTTAAAATTATGACTAAATCGATATAATATGTAAAAGTTGAGGGCTAAATTTGTTATTATACCGGTTTTTTTAACTGCCACGTCAACTTACCGCTTGTGATTTTAATGGGGTGACCAAAATGATCGAACTACGTAACGTGCGTTTTAAATTATAAACTTTTATTTTAGATGATAAAATAAAAAATTTTAATAATTATATATATATATATATTTACCCAAAAAAAATATCTTTCCTATCAATCGTTTTTTCCATCTTTATAAATTTCTTTGCACTATATCAAACAACACATAAGTTGAATATTAATGTATCAACCTTGAGAGATGATACATCCGCAAATGAACTAGTGAAAAGATTGTTTCTAAGATCCAAATACTAAAGCTTTAAGCAATTGCCCAAATCTTCAGTGGTTTCATCTTACAAATTTATAATATTTATATATATCTTACAATTTTATAATTTTACAATCTTATATGAAAGCTTTAAGAAATTACATAAAATTTTTAATTTTTATTAATATTTTTTTACCCTTTAGCCTTTAGATGTTCTTGAGGTTGATTTTATTTTAAGTTATATATTTTATTTTGAAATTTTATATTTTATTAGAATTTTATATGTTTTTAAAAATTTTCTAAATCATAAGTACCAATTTGAAAGAATATGTCAAATTTAGGGACCAAAGATGTATTTAAACCAAATAAAAGAAAAGAAAAGGAATTAAATTCCTAAAAATATAGGGACTAGCTATGCAATTTAACCTAAAATTGTTTAAAATTGCAATATAAAATGTCACATTAACTTCCGTTGCACTATTAACTATAATTAATGATTGAGAGACTAAAATATAACAAATCATTGATGTTAATCACCATATAATAAATTTGAGAATTTAAATATTATGGTGTAAGTATAAAAATCAATTGCATGACAATTATTACTTAGGGATGATTTTGAATGGATTTTTCTTATGGGTCAGTTGTAAGATTGATTAAGAATCACAGCCATCATTATGACCACAGTCCACACATTTATATTAGGAATGATTTTGGAACCCAGAAATGCTGTTCTCCTTTCCTTCACAAACAGCAGGCACCCTTCAAAAGTGTTGCTAGCACATGCCATATTGGCATGGTGAGGCTAATATAAAGAGAGCTTTTGCAATGATTTCCAGGAACTTGTGCAAAGAAAACTACTGCATCTGGGCCGGTTCACTCAAATGTTACAAGGAAAAGTTTTTGGTTTCACCCTACCATTAGGGTGTGTTTAGAAAATCTAAGTAATAAAAAAAAATGACACATGAAGATGCTTGAAACCGATTAGTAAAAATAAACCAAATACTAATTCTTCTAAAAAAATTTCATATCCAATAATCCAATAGAATGGTATATTGATGATCAAGACTCAAGATCAAAGTTGAAACCCATAATAATCTCATACCATCCAAAAAGATAGATACTAGCTTCTCACATTTGGTAAGTGTTCAAAAGGCTCAGTTTAGTTCACCTATTGGCTATACACCATATTTTTTAGTTTATTGCTGCAATGCAATACGAGATAAAACTTGTAGAAGCTTGAGTTCTAACTGATATCTAAACCAATCACAAATAATCTTGTAATTAATAGCTTTTTAACTTAACGAATTCAGCTTTAATTCAGTTGGCACGGTTGTTATTATAGTAAATACAAAGGTATGAATTCAAATACGCATAAGCACACTTTTCCTCTTATTTTAAAAGTTGAAAAGAGACTATAGGTAAAAGTAACCATTGTAGGAAAAAAAAAACATTTCTACTTGTTTTGTTTATTGTATAATCTTAGGAGTATAAATGAGATGTTTTTTACTTACAAGTTATTCGAATTCAATTTTAAAAAAAAAAATTGAAAATCAATTCAATAATTATCGAGCCAAGCTCGAGCATCTTGAGCTATTGATCAAGCTAATTTGAATATCATAATACTTGATTCGAATAGCTCGTGAGCCTAATCGAACTTTTCATTTTAATATATTATTATATTATAAAAGTATATTTAGTATCTTTATTATATAAAAAGAGCTTAAATACGAATAAATTTAATCAAATTTTAATATGAATTTAAGTATGAAAATCAATAAAATAATTTAATTGAGTCAAACTCAAATTTAAAATTAATACTCAATCATATTCAAATTGAATATCAAACTTTAAATTTTGAATAGAAAATGATGTTAACTCTACTCAAATATAACCTTGGAATAAAGGATCTATAAAAGGAAAAGCATATTAATATATTCTTGGAGTAATCATCAAAATCGATGTTTAGAGTATTTTTATTTTTGTTTTAAATAATTTTATTATAGTATCTGATTATATTTATATATATATTTTATACATAAAAATATTTAGAACTATTTATAAATAAAATAATAATATATTTCAACACACTTAAATCTATATTTTCTTACAATAATAGTAATAATCATGCAAATCAAACTTCACTGTTATAGTAAAAATATATAAAGAAATATAGTAGGTAAGTATCACTTTCATCAATTAATAAACTCTCAAGAAAAACAAAAAAGAAAAAAAGAGTCAAAACCGTAATAAATTTGATAGTAAATGGATTTGCCGTCAAAAGCAGCTTTGGGAGTACGTAAAGCTAAGAATAGGCATAGGCACTTGGACTTTATGAATAGTCAGTTTCTAATTGGATTTAGCATTGGGCTGGGTTGAAAGCCTACTCATAGGCTTTTAAGTTCTAATAAAATGTTCAAGGTTGGGCCTCCTTTTAACTTCTCTGATCCATTGTTTTACATATACCTATGTTTTAAATCCATTCTCGAATCCCAATTATAATCACTTAGACAAAAGAAATTTTCAATTTTTCATTCTTTTAAAACTATTTATATTGAATAATCTATTTAAACATAAGCATGAGAGGTATGGTTTTCTTAAAGGTAAAAATGTTAGAAAAAGGTAGTAATAGCCACACATGTATCCTACATGAAGGCCTTAGGGGTAGGAGAGAAACCATGGAGATGGTCACATTGATTTTGGCTAGGGCTAAGAAAAACTAGCCAAACCGAGAAACCCAATTGGAAATTCGATTGTGTTCGGTTTTATATATATATATATATATATATATATATATATATATATATATATAATTTAGTTCAGTTTCAGTTAAATGATGTCATTGAATCTTATAAGTTTCGATTTATTCCATTGAACATAAAAAAATAAAAAATAAAAATTTTAATTTAAAAAAAACCTAATATTTTTTTATACATAAGAGCCCAATATATAAACTCATTAAAACCCAAGACAAAACACATTGCTTCTAAATATAGCTTTTATTATGCTTTTACATACTTTATAATTAAATAAAAAATAAAACCTAAATCTAATTTCAATATCAGTCTCTCAAATTCATTATGTATTTATTATTGTTGTTAAAACTTTCAAGAATTCAAGCATTCACTTCTTTTTACATATTGTGTTAATTTTTCTATTATAATTGTAGTTAAAACTTTAAAATTTTGGCTAATTAACATTTTCAATTTGGGTGCTTTTTACTATCATTACATATTAACAGTTATAAAATATAAATAATTTAACATTTGATTATGTTTAGTGAAAATTGAAAGTGGTTCAATCAATATTTAATTAGATTTTAATAAACATTTATAATTATAGATTTTATAAATTATTTTTAAATAAATATATTAATTGAGATTTGATGTATAATTGGAAAAAATTTTAAATTGTCAAATCGTGTCTAAGAAACATTTAAAGAAAAGATAATTTTATCTAATTAAAGTTGAAAAGTACAAATCTAAAGACAATTTTATTTAAATAAAATTCAAAATTTTAAAACCCAAAATAATATAAAATTCAAAACTCGAAGAGAATAACCTAATAAACGGTGTATTTAGTTTCAGTTCAAAAAATTAGAAGAACCGAATATCAGGATTGGATTTAGAAAACTGAAAAACCGAACCCATCCCATGCACGTGCGTACGTCCTTTCTCTGTGACTTAATTCTTTCTCCAAATTTCTGTCTGCATTTCAGCTTTTTATATCAGAGCAAGCATTGAAAATAATATATACATTTAGTGTTAAAAGTGATGCAAAGTAGTGAAAATGGTAATTATGAAGTAGTGAAATGCATGAAAAAGATCATAATTCCCAGGAAAAACAATGCTAGTTATTTCTAAAGCTTCTTTTTTATATTCTATTTTATGGTTTTTTTAAAAAAAAAAATAGAACTGTACGTGCTTTCTGTAAAAGTGTGGAGACATGAGACAAGGACATTTTCTGCAGTGCATGTGGTTCCTTTTATATCCACCTTTATCAAACTGAATTAGGTCCATTGACATTGGAATATAGATAGAATTTTACCTTTTTTTCTAAAATTGTCACATACACTTAAAAATGTTCATTATTATTATTATTATTATTATTATTATTATTATTATTATTTTTGTTCATAGAACTTTTATATTCTTTTCTTCTAGACATATGATTTAAAAAATTAAAATATTCATATAAAAATATATTTGAACCAACATGTTAATGAAATAATAAAATTAAATATTTAAAATTTATTATAAAAAATTTCAAACCTCATCATAATAATATAACTTACTCTATATATAGAATGACATTTTAATAAATTCTTAATTAATTGATTTGTACAATTGTATATGCGAGTTAGCATATTCTTAAATAAAGAATGGTATATTAAAATACAAGAAAAGAAGTGAAAAGTTAAACAATATATGAATAAAGGCTTTTTTTTTTTTTAAATACCATACAATTTTGGGAACCCTAAAGGCCTAACTATCAATCTCTCCAAATAAAGCTTGAATTAAGATACGACTTTGAACAGAAAAGCTTCATGCCAGCTTAACACTGTCTCCTCGAATTTTAATACTACAAGTAGGCCATGTCCTTCCCCCAAATCCAGTCTTTTTTTTTTTTTTTAAATATCAATCCCAAAAAGTAAGGGAAAAAAGAAGAAAGCAAAGGGTCGTTTACAACCAAGCACATATTTTGGTTACTACAAATGATGGGTTTATCTTATTTAATAAAGGAAGGGTTTTGCATGGATTTGTGGGATTTTATATTTTAATATTTTTCAAGTGGATTCATCTAATAATACTATGGATGGAAACCCATTTTTCATCATTGGAAGTTAATCACATGATTAGTTAAGTTGAAGCTAATAATAACCTTCCTATATACTAAAGTTTATTTTAAATGATTAAATCATCATGTGCCATCATATTCCTTTGTCATTCCCAATTATATTGCAACTCCACCAACCAAACATGCTTCCCACATAAAATCCTCTAAACTATTCAGATTCCTCTTCTTCTTCTTCTTCTTCTTCTTCTTTTTTTTTTACTTAAAAATGAATCATTATAATAACTAGCAAGTCCTGATTGAACAAGGATAGACATGTCAATATACTTGATCCGTACATCTAACACGTGCATTACAACTCGGAGTTTAACTGAAAAACCGATTAAAACAAGAAATATAATTTGATTAGCAGTTAAATCACATGGTGACCAGCTCATCCGGTCAGGTTGGACGACATGCAGGACCCACTGCAAACCAGAATACTGAAAAGCAAAGGGGAAAGAAGCTGGCTTTACAGTTTTAAAGCTTAAACCACTTTCTAGTGGAGAGAAATTAGGGTTTTCACATGCACGTGTGAGGAAACACATGATCTACGGCTGGGATTCAATCTTTTTTGATCATCCAACGGGTGGGAGATGTTTGTACGTATGGTCACCGAGGGAACCGGTAGTGAAGGTGGGAGGAAACGGTACATACAGTTCAAAGTAGTAAGGCAAATAATGATTTGGGTTTGACCGTTGACTAGGATCCAGCAAATGCAAGGTAACTTTGTCCGAAAGTGCACGTGTGAGTAAACCAGATCCACGTGTCTTTGCTGTCCGTCGGTTGCATGAAAATTCGTGCGCCACGTAAAATCCCACATGAGTGGTAATAATTGAGACGCAACTTGCCCGAACCTAGGTTAATGCATAATTAGTTACTAATGATTAATTATTTAAATGCTAAGAAAAATTGATAGTAACTCAATTAATAATTTCATCGATTTAAGCATCTTAACGTTGAATCAGCATCTAACTTTTGCATATAAGTTAGGGATAGTGATTAATTATACATATTCTTTCAAAAGTGTACCCAATCTTGTTTAATTATGTTATGAATGAAGATTCTAAAATGAAATTAATATATATATATATATATATATACCTTTAACTCTACAATCATTGTTAGTTAGAAAGATGCATCATTCTATAACTTTAATTTCAATAATCCAAGCTGTTTCCAACTTAGAATTTCCCATTAATGTCACGAGAGTAAAACAGGAAAAAATCAAATATATAATTCTAGTTTTAACTTCTTAAATAAATAAAGTAGGAATTGCAATTTGCTTGTTGCTGTGCAAGTGGTCGCAGTTCACAAGCAAAAAAGTCTTTTGTAAATAAATTATAGGTTTTATAGCAATTTGGAGTTAAATAGAAAATGTAAGTACAAGAGAATGAGATCTCCCATCTTAATCTCTATTAAAGTTTTTGAATCTAATGATGGGCAGTTATATATAATAATGAGGAAGATTTCCAGATTCGTCTACAAATATTATTCAAACCCATTTGCACGAGGGACCAACTAAAATCTATTTGGGGTTTATTTTTGAAAATATTTGAGGTTTGACCTGAGGATTCAACTTCATACAACCTGGCTAGCCTGTGGAATTTATTTCTATATATTACAACAGCAAAATCAATTTATAAGATATTCACAATCACGCGATGATGGGTTGGTAATGTAATTAAACATGACAATGCATATAATCAATATAAGCAGAAATTAATTTTATTTTTTATCTCTAGGCACAACCAAAAATACAACTATTAATTTTTTCTTGAAATTTAATTTTATAACATTGAGATTCTATATATATATATATATATATACATATTTAAAAATTTAGTTTAGTTTAATTTTACGATTAAAGCTAATGATGTCAAAGGTAAAATAATTTTATTAGTCCTTAATATTTATACTTTTTTTTTTTATCAATTTACTTATCTAAACTTAACTGACTAATCGAAAATCAATTGTGATATCAGTAAAAAGGGTGACCCGCCGCCTCCTCCGCGAAAGAATGAGAGCCTTGCATTGTGATTGATATTAGATGTGGAGAATGAAAAAAATGGAGAGGGCATTGATGGCCTATCAAGTTGGTAACTAAAAGTTGGAAAGTCTATTAGATTCTATTTGATAAGGACGTACTGTTTTATTTGGATAGTCGGTGAAGGTGAAAGTTTTTCAATATTGGATCTTCAGCAACCACCCAAATTAATAAAAACATGATTTGATATATACAAAGAGTCTATCAAAAGAGTCGTAATAAAGTTGGGAATGGGAGGACCCAATCAAAATAATGCCAACCATATATTCACCAACAACAAATCATTGAACAATTAACGATGGCATTAAAGGGGACGATGGCAAGTCTAGTCTCAACTCAACTTAGAAGGGGGGGGGGGTCTTCTTCACGTGAGAATCACATGGGACAAATTGAAAGGGGTACCCCATCCATATATGATTGCTGGATAATGATAATACCATTTATTAATGGTAATTTGGCCTAATTTGGATTTTATTATTATTATTTAGATATTTCACTTTAAAATTAAAAGTTTTTACATCTATAAGTTGGTCAAATAATATATGGATGGGGTACCCTTGTATAAAATTTTTAATGATATATAAATTATAGAAAAAATTCTTTTATTGGTAAAGTAATAGAAATCAATAAATAAATTTTAAATAGGAGAAACTACAAAACATGAAATTGTATACAAGTGGTAGAGCCAGGTTCGTTGGCGGCCTGAATTCTTTAAAATAGAAATTATTTTTAGATTCCTTTATATTTTATAAAATTTTAAATTAATAATAAAATTATAATTTAATCTCTTAAAAATAATAAAAATTTAATTTTATCATTTAAAATTATTAAAATAATAAAATAATATTTTTATTATATTAAAACATACTATTTAACTTCGTTCCAACCGGACATCATGACTTGTATTTGACCGTGAAATAAAAAACAATTTCTTTGTGTAAACCTTATAATGTGAAAAGACAAAAAGGATAGGAAGAAAGAGGGACCAAAATCACGTGGAAGAAAGAGCCTCGTACCGGCAACTGGCGAAGGCAAATTAAAATGAAAGGAAGGAGAAGATGACGTGGGGACACCTTCAATCATCACCCGACATTATGTCGGGCCCCTCTTTCTTCCTACGTATGTCCCCACTTTGAATTATATTTTAATCACCTCACGTACTCTTTTCTTCTCATCCGTATGATTCATTCACAACATCTGATGGAGGGTTTAGATTGTGTGATGTTGCGGCGCGTGAGGTGGTGTGATCTTTGGATTTATTATTTGGGGGATTAATCCAAAAAGTTGAAAACCAATGTCAGTTTTTCCTTCAAACAATAGCGACCTTAGACATTAGTTACATGCTTGTTTCTTCCAAACTCAGCAATAATTCACTGTTTTGCCAACAAGGAGCATATGGTTAAAACTATGTGTTGTCATTCTCAAAATTTAGGATCACATTCTTCTCTAAAACATTTTAATTGTGTTAAAATAAATTTTCCATTTTACGTTTTATATATAATGACACACATGAAGAAATTTATATTAAAATTAAAAGTGGTTTTGGTTAGAATAGTAAAATTAAAGTGTGAATATTACTTCATAAAAAAAAGGGTTTATAGTTAATTCGCAATTAAAGTTTTAAAGTTTTGTGGTTTATCGCTCTTAAGTAATATTAAACACACAAGTTAAAAGTATTTATAATGAATTATTTCATTTTATATCTTAATAATTTATATGAAAAAATTTTCGACAACAGAGGAAATCGATATTTTTATAATAAGATTTAATCAAATTATAAATTAAAAAAAATCAAAATATAGTTTTATTATAGTATTGTTATAATTTGACCATTTTTGGGCGAAACCTCTGCCTCTCCTGGTGTGGCCATGGATGTAAGGAAAAGAATGATATAGAGGCATTGAATGAATATAGTATGGGTAGGCAAGAATGTAGGAAGTGTGAGACAATAATTATGTCTCTTGGTGAAAACATGCACATGCATAGAATAAGAGTGATAAGTGGGTTGAGTTTTTCTTTCAGAAATTAAGCAATGCCATTGATTGCAAAGACAAAATGAGTTGATTCACTTGGGTCCCTACAACTTGTAGGTTAATTTGTGAACCAAAATGAAAAAGAATGTCAAAAACAAATGATGACCCCCATCTTACCATGGACTTTCTTTCCCATCACCGATCAAGTACAGGTTATAGATTAAATTAAACGGCGTCGGTAGACAACAATTAAAATTCTTAAGATTAATTATATTTTTAAAGAAAATAGTTAAACATTTTCTTTTTTCCATCCTGAAAGGTGGAATCATCATGAATTTCATAAGTGGGTGTCTCTCTTAGGTAGCTTACATATTGAAAGTAGTTTGTATTATTTATATGGTTGGGAAAAAGGTTGAAATGATTGATGTCTATATTTATTTATGCTTATGAAGTCGTATTTTAGAAAATTAAGCCTCTTCGACGGTCAATGATCAAGTTGAGGAGATTGGTTGGACCAATCAATTGAATGACATATTTCTAACCAATGATTTACATCATTCTGCCTTTCTCATTTCATCCCACGATGCAACCACCGATGGCCTGTGATTCGTGGGACTGAACCGAAGACAAAATTATTTTTCTAACGGGAAAACATAATTCACCATTGCTTTTAAATTACGAGGATTAACAAATGACTCTCAACTCACACCTTTGTAAAGTTGTTTCTTATTAGATCTATTGGCATGAAAGCCATTACAAAGACAAGCTACTGCGAAACAAATAATAAAAATAGGAGAAACAAAGTTTGTTTACGTAATTCGATTTACTTACGTCTATAGAGTCCAGTTTAGGTAAAAATATCTATTATTTTCAATACTTAAAACAAGTGAACTTAAATTTAACACACCTCGTGACAATTTCCTCACTTTTGTATTCTAGAAGACTGATACTGTTACCACTAAGTTCACTCATGTAAACTTAGCATGTAAAAACACAACACAAGTTTTACAATCAAATACACTCTCACAAATAATATTTCTCACTTGAACAAATTAAGTGTTCTCAAATCTTTGTACAATAACCTATACAAGTCTCTCAATTATATAGTATTTTTCAAGACTTGCTAACATAACGAAGATCTATATCAGTCTCTATAAAACAACAACTAAACAAGTTGCATACAATAGAAAAATAATAAACAAAGTAAATAAGGACTCTTGGCAACTAAGATATCAACGTTCTAATATCCTCGATCTAAGGGATTAGATAAGCAAGATCTGGTCCGATTATCCAAATATATTTTCTCAAGTAATATGATCTTCATTGATGGCAAAAGTTAAGTTCAATAAATTGTCAGTCTCAGAAATATGAAAGCCGTCAATTTTTTCGCACTACCTTAGGAAGTGGGCACTTCCTCAGGTATATCTTAGTTATTTCATATTTTCCAACAATCTCCCTTTTAGACAGTTTATTGAACAAAACATATACAACATAGGAAGTTATATCAACAAGTAACCTTACCTCATCTTTAGCATATTCTCATTAATTCAAAAACTTAGAAAATAATTAAGTAAATTAATCATCAATGCCAAGTTGAATTTGCATCAATAAAAAACCAACCATAGGTATAAATGCATCGACAATAATAGGCATCCATTCACCAAAAAATAAGTTCCACAACAATGTCATCAAGTGGCAAATAAAATAGCAAATTAAGATTACAATAATCCAAAATAAGTTCTTAAAATTCAACACAAACTTTAATCCTTCAGCAGTAGCCCTTCCTAACAGCAACCTTCCCATCAACTACATAACTCCTCATTTAAAAGATCAAACCCCAAATTAAGTATCTATTCCCTCCCCCTTTTTGATCAACAATTTTACCTGGTTATACTATATGAACTTGGTTATACTATATGAACTTACCTAACAAAACACTAATGTTTTAGATGTCAAGTATTAGTCAGTATTTTCCCCTTTTACCGCGTATATCTTTTGATTGTTGTATATCTCGATCTAAACCATAACTTAAATTAATTATCCATTCCAAATGTCATTTAATAACATATTATTAACAACTCAATTTCATCTATGCAATAATTCTTCAAGTTTTGCAATATTTTAATTTAGTCCCTAAAATCGAAAATATCATAGTTTTCAAATTTAAGCTCCGATTTCAAAACCTATCTCAGTTCTATCCTCTTATAGTCCATTAAAACATATAATTACAGAATTTTCCATGCAACTTTTTGAATTTATTGTATTTTAGTCCCTAAGTTCGAAACTAGCAATTTTTACTTTACAAACTAGTCCATTAACATATCTAAGCTTCAAAACTAACCAAATAACTATAAAAGATTCATGAATACATCAATGAAAACTTTAGTTAACTTTAACAGTTTCGTGAAATAGTCCCTGGGCTAGTGGGGTTCCAAAAACATAAAAATTATAAGAAATGGGCTTGAAATCACTTACCAATTAAAGAAATAAGGTTGAAATGAAAGAACCCTAGGTTTTCTTTCCTTTAGCTGTGAAAGATGAAGTAGAGGAAAAATGTCTTATCTTTTCCCTTAAAAATTCCTTTTATACCTTAATTAATATTTTAACCCTTAATTAATTACTTTAAACTTGATTAACTTAATACTAAAGTTAATTAAGCTAACTTAAGAGGAGAATATTGTCATCCATCACTAACATTTCATATAAAAAGGGTAATTTTCCATATTGAACCCTTAGCAAACTAAAAATCTATAGTGGTTAAACTTTTACTACTTTTACAATTAGGTCCTTGTACCTTGATTAACTATCAATTCAATAAAATTTTTAGATCAAAATTTAATATAATACTAGATGGACTTGTCAATATTATATTATAATATTTACCAACTCGATCATTGGAATGCAGGGTTCCAAAATCACCGTTTTCAAGTACCAATGAAAACGGGTTATTATAATGATATTCTCTCATTAGCATTAATGATAGATGAAAAGTAAACGTAACCATGGTCATTACTCTTTGTGTTGAATAACTTAATTACTATGTGATAGTAGTTGACTTTTCATGAAGGAAGATGTAATGGTTACCATGAAATAAAATATGATCATATTGGGAGAATAAATTTATCCCAAAGAGATTAAAGATATCCTATTAGGGTAAAATACTTATGACAATATCATTGGACGAGTACTGATCGAGTAACTTTTGTAATGGTATGTCATTGGGAGAGCTCAGTCACGATACTTTAGTGTAATGACTTCATGACTAAATGAGTTTATAATTAATAGGCGAAAAGCTATAATTTAATTATAAATCATTTGAGCCCTAATCAGACATGTTTAATCGATCCCTCCGCCAGCTCATTAAAACCAGAAATGAATTGCATATTGAATCAAATGAAGAAAATTGATAAAAATGATAAAGTTCAAGAAATGGTTACATTCGAAAATGAATGTGATTTTCTCACTAAGTATGGAAATGACCTAAGAATTAATTTATGGTTTTTCGAATTATTAATTAATTAATTGAAGTTCAAAAATAGATTTAAATTAATTGATCATTGTGAATCCGTTGAATGTAGAAAAATTAAATATATTTTTCATAAATTCTTTTGCGGTAAAGTTGTCATGATTTTAACGGAAATAGAATTGGGTTGAGAAAATAATATTTACTTAAGGAAATAGAAAAAAATGTGCACTGGGTTGGAGTAAATTATAAAGTGTTGGTTAAAAGTCCGAGAAGCACATATAATTAGACCTAGTGTGGGAGAGGCTCAATTTTCTCTTGATGAAAACAAAGGGACGACAAATCTTAGTATTTTTACTTAGAGTTGTTGCTCCTCTCTCTTAAATATTAGGGGGTTAGGGCTTTTTTATTAAATAAATACTATTTAGGTTCTACAAGTTCTACCAGAATTCTCCCAACTCTCATTATAAATAGATTGCACTGGTAGATTTTAAATACACCTTAGAAAAGAGAGAAACAAAAGTCTTTCATTAGTTTTCAATATTGCTATTTTACCATAAAAGTAGTGGAAATTTATTTTCTAGAATAAATTGTAACACTCCTAACCCGTATCCGTCGCCGGAATAAGATTTTGGAGTATTACTGAGTAATCATAATCTAATCATTCATTTCAAACATTTCAAAATCATAAAATGATTCATCATTATCATGCATAAAGTCCTTTATTAAAGCCTTTAAGGGTTTGAAATCACTTTAGAAACAATTTGAGACTAAATCGAACACTTTTGAAAATTTTAGAAAATAGTTAGAAAAATTTTAACTACAGTGTTCACACGGCCAAGTCACACGCTCGTGTGTCTGGCCGTGTGGGTATTCGAAGTAGGGACACACGGTAGTGTCCTAGCCCGTGTCTGTGCCCGTATGACTCTCTAACTTGGGTCACACGACCAAGTCACACGTCCGTGTGCTAGGTCGTGTACCCTTCAAAATGGTCTCGCATGCTCGTATACTAGCCGTGTGTCTCACATGGCCAAGTCGCACGCCTATGTGTCTGGCTGTGTGGACCTAAAATGTGCCTTAAACAAGATGTTTACCATTTCCTACTCGCTTAGGCATTAAACAACCCAACAACCGTTCATTTAACTTGTTCAAAACACGATCAAACACATTCAAAACGTGCCAAAACAATCATCCTAGGTGCGTAACCAACGTACCCTCATTGGTACCGTATTTATATCATAAAAACATATCATCAATGTATTATTGAAATTAAAATTATAAACATGCCAAAATCCATCAATTTGGCCTAACTCATATCTACCTAAAACATTAACTTAAATTCACATGCACATACCAAACTTTGGTTCAATTTACCATACCATACTATGGCTTCAAACACAAACACATGTTTATATATATATATATATATATATACAAAACCAATGTAACACTTATAACCTCATTTACAATCCATCCACACTATAACTATCATTTAGACATCCTAGGTACATGCCGGCATAAAAGATAAACATCACCACATTTGAGTTTGGGATCGTTGTTAAATGCTGAATCGGCGATCAAAAGTGAAGTATCTAACCTGCGCATAGAAAAAGAAAATCATACGCTGAGTAAAACTCAAAGATATTTCTATAATTCGAACAATTAAGAATATAATGATACAAAAATGCATAATTTGAATTATATGAATATAATATTGTCCAAGCTTATATTTGCCATATACCATTATTTCAATTTCACATGCTATCATATTTGTTTTGTTTAACCAATATCTCAATACACATTTCTAGCTATATAAATAGCTTTTCACATATCAATCCACATTTCATTTAAACAATAGTATTATCCATTCCATATTCAATTCATGAGTATATAACTCATATATTCTATGTATTTACAACATATTTCACATTCTATTTTCAATTCACTATATCACTTCCACTTCTCATACCATGCCATTTCAATATCAATTATAGAACTTAATTATTTATTTACCCCTATTAACACGACTCAGACTCGGACGGTTACACGAATCCAACCAATACACCAGTTTGGCACCCAGTGCCTCATCGGATAAATTCGAAGTAGTAACTACGCCCAGCGCTCTATAAATTGACACCTAGTGTCTCATGGGTTAAACCGAAGTAAATTGGCACCTAGTACCTCATCGACTCGAAGTCGAAGAAATCCCTGAATTCTTCCTATCCTATGGCATGCCATCTATATCTGACTCAGCCTGATATAGTTAATAGGGTTCCAATTCACTTTCTAAATACAACTAATATCTAATTATCATATTTGCACATTATCACATTTACACATATATATATTCATTTCAATTCAACTAATCAATACATTTATAATATATATACCAATCCAATCCATTTCAATCAACTTTAATTCAACTCAATATCAAAGTGCCAAATACTCACCTCAACCACTTACCATATGCATTAAATCAAAATACAACAATTAGTAACTAAGTTCGAATTATAGAAATACAAACCGTGTATTCCGAGCTATTTGACGTCGATTTTATCCTTACCCTTCTTAATCGAGGATTCTGGTACCATGTTAGCTATGAAATTAAAACAATTAAAATTCATCAATACAACACAATTCAATTTCATATTGAATATTTTAATTTTTACTCAATATTTGCCTAAATTTCAATTTAGTCCCTAAACCGAGGTTATTTTTTTATTCTTTATAATTAATTCTATATTTTTACACAAATTTCACTTTAAACTAAATTTAACTCCATATTTTCACTTAAATCACTAAATTTTAATTTCTTTACAATTTAGTCCCTATTACTCAAAATTTACAATTTATTCTACAATTTAATCCTTTTCTATTTCTAGCTTAAAATATATCAATTTAATCCCTAATACTAGAACTATTCAACATTAACAACATTTAAAAACTTAATCAATGCTAAAATTACAACACGGGTCGGATAGCCCAAAGTACCGGGATTCCAAAAATAAACAAATTACCTAAAAATGGGACTAAATTGACTAACCAATTGAACTTTAAAAATTTGGAGCCCTGAGGCTGTGCATCTCCTTTATTCTTTCTTTCTCTTTTTCTCTCTAAATTTTGTTTGGCTTTCTATTTCTTTTCTTTTACCTATTTGTTTTATTAGACTTTATATTATTATATAATATATACATTTACGTAATTATTAAGATTACATATTTTATCTTTAATTATTATAATATATAAAAATAAATTTACATATAATTTATATATATAATTCACTAACAGTCCCACCTAAAGAAATAATGGTGCAATTGCTTGTTTAGTCCTTTTAATTATTTTTGAATTATAAATTAACTTTTACCTTAAACGCGATTTAGTCCTTATACTATAATAATTCTTAATTCATGCAAATTTACTTAACCGAAACCTAATTAACAACACAACTAGCTTCGTAAATATTTATTCTGATTTTCATGAACGGAGTCCTGGGAATGTACTTTCCGACACCCCTGACTATCTAGTCGTTACATAAATTCTATTTTTTGGGAATTGAAATTCTACCGATTTTTATTAGATAGAAAATTTTAGTTTCCTGATAAACGCCAAATTATACATATTTTTACCCCAAATACCTAGCGTATTTATGGATGTTTATTACTAGATTTGTGGATTTTGGTGCTCTTAATCCGGTTATTTCATGTTTTGTACTCAGGAGAGCACCAAGAGTCAAAAGGAGCCAAAAATGAGCCAAAAAGGGACAAAACGGACCAAATCAAGAAAATGACACGGCGTAAACCTTGCCACACGGGCAGCTCACATGCCCGTGTCTTTTGAGGGTGTCGACCAAGGCTTTCACGATTCACATGGCCTAGCTATTGACCCACACGGCTTCTGCAATTTAACGGATCGAACATGGCCTGGCAATCACGTCACACGGCCGTGGCACACAGGCGTGTCCCTTTTTCAAAGAGTTGTATTTTACACGGAAAATGATACTTAGGAAGGAAGAAATCCAATCCAAAGCCTATATAAACACCCTAAGTATGACTTAGAAAGGGGCCCCTCTCCAGAACTTTTCTGGAGCACAAAACCACACGCCGGTAATTACTTGAAGGAAAGCCAGACGATCCATCCCAAAAGCCGGAGTTACTCCAAGACTGAATATCTCTCTCAGAATTCCTTCAAGAGATTTAGAGTTTTCTTTATGTTTTGTTATTTTCATACTTTTGAGATGTACTCTTATTTTATTATGAACTAAACCCCTTAGATACCTAAAGGGGTTGAAACCTATGATGGATCTTGTTATTATTATCTGAACTGTATGATAAATACTTGATTTGTTCTTAATTATGTGTTTTTAATGCTTGAGTTAATATTCCGGGTATTAATTCATGATTTGATGTGGTTATGTAAAGGAGAAAAAGTCCCTGTCTAAGAGTAGATTTGGCATAATTAAGCGGAGTTGATCAAATGCCTAGAAATAGGGTTATGAGATTTTGCCGGATTAGGGTGAAACCTAATATGGGAGTCCATAGATCGATTTACTGCTTCCCTAGGGTTTTAATTAAGAAAGAGATTTTGATTAATTCAACTGAGGGTTAGACATTATTAGTCTCGAAAGAGATAATAATATAGGTTAGGGAGTCTCACGGATCAAGTCAAGTGAATAAATCATCTGGTTCAGAGTCAGATAACAAGTGAAATCTAGGTGGATTCCTCATTGGGTGTCGTCTTTATCAATTACTTTTCTTCAAGTCTTTTTCCAAATTTTCTCTGTGCTTTAGTTTAATTAGTTAATTACTTTAGTTAATTACTTTAATAAACAACCCCTCTTTATTTCTAAATTAAATAATAAAAAGATAGTTATTACTAGTACTTTTGGTTCCCTTGGGTACGATATCCCAGTCTTGCCATTACTATACTATTGTTCGATAGGTTCGCTTGCCTTTTCGTCATGATAATAGTTAGTCTAGGTTTGATCTTCATTATAAATATTTATTACTTGTTATGAATCACGCGATCAAGTTTTTGGCACCGTTGCCGGGGAACTAAAATATTAGGAATGCTAAATTTTTATTACTTTAACCATTTATTTTTCTTGCAATTTAATTTCATTGTTTATTAATTTACTTTTTCTTTCTCTTGGCAGGTTTTTAAAGTTTATGACTAAAAGAACACGTCGGGACCCTTACTTTTTGACGAAGAAATCGATCGCACAATTCGTAGAAACCAAAGTGAAATAAGGCGCAGCTTAAGATACAAGGAGAACAAGTAAGAAGACGATACTCAACCCCCAACTGAAGAGATGGCTGAAAACCAAAACAATCAGCTAACTCCTGCAATTGCGGCTAATCAAAATCCTGCTCCACGTACTATGTATAATTATGCTAAACCTTCTTTAACAGGAACTGAGTCTAGCATAGTTAGACCTGTTGTAGCTGCAAATACTTTTAAACTGAAACCCAATACAATTCAAATGATACAACAGTTTGTTTAGTTTGATGGTTTGTAAGATGAAGATCCTAATGCTCACTTAGCAAACTTTCTGGAATTTTATGATACATTTAAAATCAATGGCGTTTCTGACGAATGTCATTCGTCTTCAGTTGTTTCCCTTTTCATTGAGGAACAAAGCTAAACAGTGTTTGAACTCGTTACCACGAGGGTCAATCACTACTTGGGAACAAATGATTGAAAAATTTTGACTAAAATACTTTTCGCCGTCTAAAACGGCTAAATTACACAATAATATCTCTTCTTTTGTGCAGATGGATTTAGAAACACTTTACGATGCATGAGAGAGATACAAGGACTTACTAAGAAGGTGCCCTCACCATGGGTTACCGCTTTGGCTTCAAGTACAAACATTCCACAATGGTCTGAATCCCTCGACTCGGCAAATGGTTGACGCAGCTGCTGGCGGAACCATCAACAATAAAACACCGGAAGATGTATATGAGTTTATAGAGGAGATGTCACTGAATAACTATAGTGGCAAGTTATGAGGACAAAGCCAACGAAAACAAATTGACGCTTATAACGTCGACTCGCCATTCTGTGTCAAATCAGGTAGAACTTCTCAATAAAAAGATTGATGGTTTACTTGGTTCTAAGCAGGTACATCCAGTAATGAGGTGTGACGCAAGTAGAGGAGGTGTGCATACAGAATATCAACCCTTCAATCCCACAACCGAAGATAAACAAGTCAACTATATGGGTAACAATAACTTTAGATCTCAAAATAACCCATACAGTAATACTTATAATGCAGGTTGGAGGAACCACCCAAATTTTTCCTGGGTGGTCAAGGGAATCAAAAGCCACAAAATCCTCAAGGTTGTCAACAGCCACCTTATCAACAAGAGAAGAAACCAAACCTTAAGAAGATGCTCTCAAAATTCATATCAGTTTCAGAAACCCATTTCCAAAATACCTAGACAACACTTAAAAATCAACAAGCATTGATTCAAGGACTCGAGACTCAGATATGCCAGCTTTCCAAACTAATCTCCGAATAACCACAAAGTAGCTTGCCAAGTAACACTAAACCCAACCCAAGGGAACAGCTCAACACAATTAATATCCAAAATGACGAAGGAGTCGTTTAGCCTGAACCAGAACTGAGGTAAGAAACAGTGGTAAACAAAGGGAGAGATGAGGTAGATCAAAATACAAACAAACCAATGACTGTCGAATATAAACCTCGTGTGCCATACCCTAACGCGACAAGGAAAGACCGCTCAGACGAATAATTCAGTAAATTTCTTAAACTTTTGAAAAAATTACATATTAACTTACCATTTATTGAAGCTTTGTCGCAGATGCCAAATGCAATGAAATTTTTAAAAGAGCTTTTAGTAAATAAGCGGAAGTTGGACGAAGCGTCGCCTGTGGAGCTAAATAAAGTCTGCTCAGCTATTCTATAGAATAAGCTACCTCATAAATTGAAAGATCCAGGGGGTTTTACAATTCCTTGCTTAATTGGTGGTTTAGATATAAGTCATGCATTAGCTGATTTAGGGGCTAGTATTAACGTAATGCCTTACAAAATGTTTAAGCTACTAGGTCTTGGGAAATCTAAACAAACTAGGATGAGCATTCAATTGGCAGATAAAACTATAAGTTTTCCTAGGGGTATTATTGAAGATGTACTCGTGAAAGTAGATAAGTTCATATTCCCCGTTGATTTTGTTGTTCTAGACATAGAGGAGGATAATAACACCCCTTTGATTTTAGAAAGGCCCTTTTTAGCAGCTGCTAAATCAATTATTGATGTTGGCACAGGTGAGCTTACACTTCGTGTGGGAGACGAAACAATCACCCTTCAAGCTCGTAATTCTGGCATTACATCGAACATTGAAGGTAATAGTCCACACCAATCTACTAAAACTGACAATATGACTTTGCAGAAAGTAAGCTTCAAAGAAATTCACGAGCCATGTTCCAGAAATGATAGAAGATACATTCATGAAGAACGAAGGCTACGGATAGATGAGCTAGACAAATAGCGAGAACACAAATCGAGAACACATGATGAACCGACACTTTGCCAAAACAAGCCCGATACCTCTCCTAATCAACTTAAGGTTGGCGATAAAGTCTTATTAGAAGCCGCAGAACCTCACATTGTCACTACCCCACTGAATAAGGAAATCCCTCTTATGGTACTTAGTATTTTTCCATTCGGTACAGTGGAGGTGAGTCACCCCAAGTTTGGCACTATTAAGGTAAACAACACCCGATTAAAACCCTATTTGTATGAGATTAATAGCAGGAATGAGGAGTATAAACTCCTCGAACCACCCTGACCATTCACTAGAGAGGTAAGTCGAGCTTAGACTATAAATAAGCGCTTCTTGGGAGGCAACCTGAGCACTAACATATTTTGATTTCTTTATTTTTAACCTCTAAAACCTTGAATCATTAACTTTATCTTTAAATTGCAAAGTTTTTCAGCACACACGGCCAGGCACACGGGTGTGCCTAAAGCCGTGGCCAAACAGGGGAAGAGATACGGCCGTGTGATACGGACTGTGGAAGCAGGACATGATTTCCCCAAAACATGGGATATGACTGTGAATGGAAAAACACGAGTGTGCCAGGGGCAAGGCTCGATTCTGTTTCTTCGACATGGGCATGCGACATGCCCGTGTCGTTAAGCCCTAGACAACAATACACGGGTGTGGTACCCCAATACATGGGTGTGAGAGAAGCGAACAAGGCTAGGCATGACCGTGCGATACGGCCGTGTGCCATACACGCCCCAGCCACACGGGCGTGAGATAGTAGCCGGGCATGACCTAAATTACAAAATTCGAAAAACACAGGCTCACTTCCAGCGTACAAGGCAAGGGCGTGGCTCTAGGCCATGTGCACCTCACTTATATAAGCAAAACACTGTTCATTTTCTTCTTCTTTTCAAAACCTTAGCCGAAATCTTCCCTTCTCTACTCCCTAATCTCTATTTCGGCCACCATTCCCCAGATTCTCACTTCCCCAACCCTCAAACCACCCTAAAATCCACTTCCCCAGATTTTTTTTATCTTTTTATTTTTATTTTTATGTTTATTTTATGTTTATTTTCATTTCAATTTTATTATTTTCTTTTGAAAGACATATCTATATTTGTAAATTTTTCTTTCTTCATTTTTCAGGTATTTCTATCAAGTAATCTCACTACTCTCTCTTCCACACCAACTCTTAATAAGCTCTTTATGATTCTACAGACTTCCAAGCAAAGCTGCTAGGAATATTTTATGGAATAAGGAAAAAAATAGGGAACAATACCCAACGAGTGCCATGTTCAACGACCTAATTTCTTCATTTAGCTAAGAACACTGGCAGCTACCACTTTCCCCAAACACCCCAGCCTCAGAATCAAGCTCCTCGTCCATCTAATAGAGAGTTTCACCTCTTTTGCTCTTATGATTTTCTTTATTTTGAATAATCTATCTTTATACATTGAGGGCAATGTACATCTTAAGTATGGGGGGTGAACATGAACATGATGCCTAACTTTTTACATTATTCTCAAATCCCTGAATTTGATCTTGTGCTTAAGTGATTTTCTCATAATATTGATCAAATAAATTCTGATTAATCTATAATGATTGTTGATATGTCATGAATTAGACCATGGGAATCATGCATGATTATTTGATTATAGGACATTAGAGAATCGAGCATGATAAATTGATATTTTGAGAACGAAAATTTTTAGATTATTTTCCTAAATTGAGGTATTATATTAAAATCTTAAGTATACAGGAATGGCATCAAAAACCCAAATTTTTGGTGAGATTTTTTAGCCTTTTGAGCATATAGCTTTCTTTCTTGCTCACTTCTTTTGTGGTTTGAGTGTGTCAACATTGAACTGTTATTCTAGAACTTGCTTCGATTATATATGTCGAGATCACACGTATGATTTGATATACTGAGATTATAAAGGCACTTAGGATTTAACCCACTTACTCCATTAAAAGCCTTCCCACATAATTAAACCCTTAGTGAACCCCATTTGAGCCTACTAACCTTTTTTATTGATTAACCCTCATCATTAACCCATTTACCCATTATTGTTGAAATCCTTTTACTTAATTTACCTTTTTTTTACCGAGATTAAATTTAATATTGTTACCTCATTATGTTCACCATTTTTTGTTACTGAATCATGAAGTATGATTTCTATATTGTATCGACTTGATTTGTTCTTAAAAAAAAAACTCAATATTATTATTGTAATTCTCAGCAAGCTAAAGTTGTCATGAGCTCATGTAATATAGTTCTAGATATTTATTTGTGATTCAGTAATTAAGTTTTGAATAGGGGGTAATATATTAAAATTATCTCGATTCTAACCTTATTTTTTCAGCTTGTATCTATACCCGTAACCTAAACCCCATTACAACCATGAAAAGGCCTTTTGATTTGTGTATCATATCATTTACAAGTGGTGGAGATTTGATTTTCATGCAAGCCTATAGTAATAACTTCTCATGTTAGACAATCGAGTGCTTAATCTTGAACCTTAAACAGTTTGAGTGATTTGAGTGAATCTTTAGTGAGGATGTCATCTCTTGTATATTTAGGACTAAAGTTAATTACTTAGAGGAAGGAGATTACTTATGATTTTATTATTTGTTTGCGGCTTTTAATGCCTCTATAGTTGAATTCTCACTGTATGATTTTCTGTGGAATAACTTGTAACATTATCAGTAATGATTATGCGATTGAAAGGAATGAATTCTAGCAGTAAATGAGAGTTTTGCTTGAGGACAAGCAAATGCTTAAGTGTGAGGGTATTTGATAAATGCCAAATTATACATATTTTTACCCCAAATACCTAGCGTATTTATGGATGTTTATTAGTAGATTTGTGGATTTTGGTGCTCTTAATCCGGTTGCTTCATGTTTTGTACTCAAGAGAGCACCAAGAGTCAAAAGGAGCCAAAAACGAGCCAAAAGGGGACAAAACGGACCAAATCGAGAAGATGACACGGCCTAAACCTTGCCACACGGGTAGCTCACACGCCCATGTCTTTCGAGGGTGTTGACCAAGGCTTTCACGATTCACACGGCCTGGCCATTGACCCACACGGTCATCTGCAATTTAACGGATCGAACACGGCCTGGCAATCATGTCACACGGCCGTGGCACACGGGTATGTCCCTTTTTCAAAGAGTTGTATTTTACACGGAAAAGGATACTTAGGGAGAAAGAAAGCCAATCTAAAACCTATATAAACACCCTAAGTATGACTTAGAAAGGGGCCCCTCTCCAAAGCTTTTCTAGAGCATAGAACCACACGCCTGGAATTACTTGAAGGAAAGCTAGACGATCCATCCCAAAAGCCGGAGTTACTCCAAGACTGAAGATCTCTCTCAGAATTCCTTCAGGGGTTTTAGAGTTTTCTTTATGTTTTGTTATTTTCATACTTTTGAGATGTACTCTTATTTTATTATGAACTAAACCCCTTAGATACCTAAAGGGGTTGAAACCTATGATGGATCTTGTTATTATTATCTGAACTGTATGATAAATACTTGATTTGTTCTTAATTATGTGTTTTTAATGCTTGAGTTAATATTCCGGGTATTAATTCATGATTTGATGTGCTTATACAGAGGAGCAAAAGTCCCTGTCTAAGAGTAAATTTGACATAATTAAGCAGAGTTGATCAAACGCCTAGAAATAGGCTTATGAGATTTTGCTAAATTAGGGTGAAACCTAATATAGGAGTCCATAGATTGATTTACTACTTTCCTAGGGTTTTTAATTAAGAAAGAGATTTCGATTAATTCAACTGAGGGTTAGACGTTATTAGTCTCGAAAGAGATAATAATATAGGTTAGGGAGTCTCACGGATCAAGTCAAGTGAATAAATCATCTGGTTCAGAGTCAAATAACAAGTGAAATCTAGGTTGATTCCTCCTTGGGTGTCGTCTTTATCAATTACTTTTCTTCAAGTCTTTTTCCAAATTTTCTCTGTGCTTTAGTTTAATTAGTTAATTAGTTTAGTTAATTAGTTTAGTAAACAACCCCTCTTTATTTCTAGGTTAAATAATAAAAAGATAGTTATTACTAGTACTTTTGGTTCCCTTGGGTACGATATCCCGGTCTTGCCATTACTATACTATTGTTTGATAAGTGCGCTTGACTTTTCGTCGTGATAATAGTTAGTCTAGGTTTGATCTTCATTATAAATATTTATTACTTGTTACAAATCACACGACCATTTCCTACTAAATGTAAAGAAAATAACTTTTGGCTCTGTGTTTGATTCAAAAATGTTTGAAACAGCACTCGAAACAGTTTGTGGTATGACAATAGCGAAAAAGGTTGTTCGATTGAAAGTTAATAATGTTTGGGATCCATTTAGCTCAAACATATGTGCAATTTTCGAAAAAAGTTTATTACTATAAAATCACAAATTGAAACAGTTTTCAAAATTTTTATTTTTCGCTCTACAATAATACCAATTTCAAACTGGATTTTTTCCAACATTCAAGACTATCTTCTGATGAAGGATTAAAGGTCATTGACTAAAATAGGGTCAATATGGAATGGCAGTTCTTCTTGGCTATTCATAGCCTGGATGAGTGCTTTTATCCTTTGATACTAAAGATCTATATGTTCATGCAAAGGCGGATTATTAAACAGATCATTGATCTCCACTACGACTGATAAGCTATAAAAGTAACATATTTTAATCTCATTATTAATGTGTTTTTGGATGATTAATTATGCAAATAAGTGAGTTTGATGCTCTGAATCCTTTAGTATAGTATTTAGGAACGAAAGAAGCAAAAAAGAGCCAAAATCGGATAAATAGAGCTGTTTTCAAGAGCCATACGGCCTGGCCACACGGCCATGTGCCAGCCCGTGTCAATTTCTCACCCTACTTCTTAAATACGTAGAAAAACCCAAATTTTAGGGTTTTTGAGCATTCTAAAGTCTATAAATACCCATTAGGAGAAGACATAAGGGGGAAATCAGAGAAAATCGAAGAAAATACTCGAAGAACACCATGGATTAAACTCGGAAGCGGATCTCCATCAAGACCGAAGATGTCCTTTTAATTTGTTTCGAAGTTTTATTGAGTTTTCTTATGTCTTGTGGTTATTCTGACTTTGAGATGTTTCTATTCAGGATTATGAACTAAATTCCCTAGATACCTAGGGTAAATAAAATCTATGATGAATCTTCTTATTTAATTTCTGTTTTTACGCTATAAATAATTGATTCTTATTCTTAATTATGTATGCTTATTTTTGGTTTTAATATTTTCGGGATATTGATTCATGTTTAATGTCCTTATTCCAGTGGAGCAAAAGTCCATGTTTAAGAGTAAATCTAGCATAATTGAGCGGAGTTGCTTGTAATCCTAGAAATAGGATGAAATAAGTCTACCGAATTAGAGTCAAATCTAATAGGGGAATCCATAGATCGAGTTAATGCGACGGTAGGGGTTTTAATTAGAAAGAGATTTCAATTAATCAACCTAGAGTCAGATGCTTTTACTCTCGAACGAGGTATTACATAATTTAGGGATTTCTACGGATCAAGACACAAGTGAATAAATTGTTTAATTTAGATTCATAATAAAAGGTGAAGTTTAGGTGGATTCTTTCTTGGGTATTGTCTATCTCATTAGTTAATATTCGATTATTTCCTCGATTCATCCTCTGTTGCGTTCTTAGATAAATTAGTTTAGTAATTTTAGATTAAAACACATCACTCCAATTTGTCAGCTAGATAATAAGAAAATAGTGATTACTAGTACTTTTAGTCCTCATGGATACGTTATTCCCTACTCACCATAACTATACTATTGTTTGATAGGTGCATTTCTCTTTGTCGTATTTATAGTTAGTATAGTGATCGTCAAGTTTTTAGTGTCGTTGCCGGTGACTAAAATATTAGGAATACTTTATTTTTATTAATTTAGCCATTTTTATTAAATTCTTGTTTTAAAATTTAATTGTTACATTCTAATTTTTCTTTTATTTGCTTCTGGCAGATTCTTTTAGTTTATGACTAGAAGAAACCAGTCGGGACTATTTTTATGTGATAGTGAAATTGAAAGTACAACTCGTAAAAATTGTAGAGAAGCAAGGTAGAGTCGAGAGAGTATAGTAGATGAACAAGAAGAAATTATTATTACTGAAAAGATGGGTGATAATTAGAATAATCAGCTACCTTCTATAGTTGTTGTAAATCTAGATCCTGTTCCTCGTACTATGTACATTATGCCAAGCCCACTCTAACTTGGGCTGAATCGAGTATCGTGAGAGCCACCATTGCTGCAAATAATTTCAAACTAAAGCCGAACACTATTCAGATGGTACAAAGTTTGTTCAGTTTGATGGTTTACAAGACGAAGATCCAAATACTCATTTGGCTAATTTCCTGGAAATCTGTAATACTTTTAAGATTAATGGCGTAACTGGCGACGCCATTCATTTACGGTTATTCCCTTTCTCATTGAGGAACAAAGCTAAGCAGTGGTTGAACTCTTTACCATGACGTTCCATCACCACATGGGCTCAAATGACCGAAAAGGTTCTTCTAAAGTACTTCTTACCAGCTAAGACAGCTAAGTTGAGGAATGATATCTCTTCTTTCATGCAGATCGATTTAGAAACGTTAGATGATGCATGGGAGATGTATAAGGACTTATTGAGACGGTACCCTCACCATGGGTTACCTTTGTGGCTACAAGTTCAAACCTTCTACAACGGTTTGAATCTCTTAACTAGACAGTTGATCGATGTAGTAACCGGTGGTGCAATTAACAACAAAACACCCAAAGTGGCTTATAAGTTTATAGAAGAGATGGCACTGAATAATTATCAATAGCAAGTTATAAGGACAAAGCCAATGAAAGTAGCCGGTGTTTTCAACTTAGATGCAGTCACCATGTTATCAAATCAGGTCGAACAATTAAATAAGAAAATCGATTGTTTATATGTTTTTACGCAGGTACATTCGGCGATGCGACGCGATACAAATGGAAGAGGAATATCTAACCCAGAATGTTTACCCTTTGCTCTTAGCACAGAGAACGAACATATAAATTATATGGGTAATAATTCTAGGCTTCAAAATAACTTCTAGGCTTCAAAATAACCCTTATAGTAACCACTATAATACAGGTTGAAGGACCCATCCCAATTTCTCTTAGGGTGGTCAAGGAAATCAAAGAGCACAACCCGCTCCGAGCTTCCAACAACAACCTTGCCAGCAATAGAAAAATTCGAACCTCAAAGAGATGTTAATGAAGTTTATATCGATGTTAGAAACCTATTTTCAAAACACCGGGGCAGGATAGAAGAATCAACAAGCATCAATTCAAGGGCTCGAGAACCAAATAGGTCAACTTGCTAAATTAATCTCAGAAAGATCATAAGGTAGTTTGCCTAGCAATACCGAAACTAACCCAAGAGAGCAACTTCATGCAATTACTATTCGAGATGAAGAAGGGTTAGTTGAATTTGAATAAGGACCGAGGAAAGAAATTGTGGTTAATAACGTTAAGGTTAAGGTATTTGGTAAATTTTTCAAACTCTTAAAGAAATTACATATTAACTTACTGTTTGTAGAAGCTCTTTCACAAATGCCCAATTATGTCAAATTTAAAAAAAAAAATTGGCAAACAAAAGAAAGTTAGATGATTCATCAACTGTTGAGTTAAATGCAGCTTGCTCGGCCATATTGCAAAATAAACCACCCAACAAACTGAAAGATCCAGGGAGTTTTACTATTCCTTGTTTAATTGGTAGTTTGAATATTGATAATGCTTTGGCTAATTTAGTGGCTAGTATTAATGTCATGCCCTATAAAATGTTTAAATAGCTAGGTCTTGGGAAACCCAAACAAACTAGGTTGAGTATTCAATTAGCGGGCCTAGGGATGTTATTAAGGATTTGCTAGTTAAAATAGATAAATTCATATTCCCTGTTGACTTTGTTGTTTTAAACATAGATGATAATAGTGAGGTACCTTTAATTTTAGGACGACCCTTTTTAGCAACTGCTTGAACTATAATTGATATTGGTACGGGTGAGTTAGTACTTCGTGTAGGTGACAAATTGATTACTCTTCAAGCTTGTGATACTATAAGAACATCTAGTGATTAAAATTATTTTAAATCTTCTGTTAATGCTAGTGACCATGTGGTTCAACCTTCTTTACAGGAAACCCCTCAAAAAAACGTAATGGAGCCATGTTCCAGTCAATACGACAGAAACAAAATGATTAAAAATAAACGAATTTACAAATTGATGAACTAGATGAATGGCAGACACATGTTAAGAAGAAACTGAAAAAGCATGATGAAGAGCTGAAAGGACTCCATGAGTAGCCTGTGAATGGAATGAACCAATTTAAGGTTAGAAACAAGGTATTGCTAGACAAAACGGATCCATGAATTGCCACTTTGGAGCTTGATGCAAACAGATCAAACCCTTTTACAGTACTGAACGTCTCCCTATACGGTACAGTCGAGGTAACTCATTCTGAATTTGGCACATTTAAGGTAAATAGTACACAACTTAAACCTTATTTTGATAATAGAATTGATAAGGAGAAAGAAGAGCTTTGGCTCCGCGAACCACTGTGACCATGCGTGCATAGGGTAAGTCGAGCTTAGACTTCAAATAAGCATTTTTCGGGAGGCAACCTGAATGTTTAACTTTTTCTAATTCTTTTAATTCCATTGAATACTAATTTAAAATCTTAAAAAAATATGTTTTTGACCCACACGGTCTGGACACAAGAATGTGTCCCACGTCATGTGTATAAAGGAGCAATCGGTAGTAAGCTACTTGACCTGGTGAAATGGCCATGTGACCCACATGGCCTGGACACACGGGCGTGTCCTTGGCCGTGTGAGTCCTGGGACTTAATTTTTCAAAAATTTGAAGGTTACACAACCTAAATTGGTCCACATGAGCGTATCCTAGGTCGTGTGAACCTTGGAGCTAATTTATATAAATTTTAAATCAAGCCAGAGGGTTATACAGCTGTTTGAGAGACACAACCAAGCCACACGGGCTTACTGGATCTCACATAAGCATGGAAGAAGAAAAAGGCCTGAACACAGGGGCGTGCCTAAGGCCGTATGAAGACTGGGTTTAATTTTTAATTGCATATGGGCTGAAAATACTCCACACAGTCATGTCACACGGTCTTGTGGCCCAAACCCTAAAATTTTTTTCTCAGTTTATCTTTTTTTCCCCAAACAAGCCACCCCCTTCCCCCCATCACCCACCTCTTGTCCTTTCTCCATATAATCAACTAACCTCAGCCCCACCCATGCACGACCTTGCCTCCTACGCGCGACCCCACGTTGATCTTCCCCTTTTACCCTTTTTCTTTATTTTACTTATTTTTTTGTTATATTATTTGTTTTTATTTTATTTGTTTTATTTTTTTCTTATTTTTATATTTCTTATGCTTAGCTTTTAATTTTATTTTAATTTATGTATGCCATTTCTATTATTTTAGTATTTTTACTATTATTTTTACTATTACCTTTAATTTTATTGGTATCTTTGAGTTTATTTCTTTTCATGTTATTTTATTTTATTTTATCTTTATTTTTTAGTTGTTTTATTTTTATTTTCATAGACTTATTTCATTTATTATCATTTGAACTATGTTTTTATTTTTATTTTTATGGCTATTTCTAATTGAGTTGTAACCTCTTAATCTTCTTCATTATTTGTGTTTATTTTCTTTTTAGTTTGCACACAGTCCTGCACTTCACTCTCAATTGCCTACAACTCCGCTTTTCACCATTCTAGCGATTTCATCCAATATTTAAGGCAGTTTTAGTTTTCTCCCTCTCTTTTGATATTCTGCATACACCGTGATTATATTTGTTTGTACATTGAGGACAATGTACATCTTAAGTGTAGGGAGGTTATTTATATGACTATTAGAAAATCCCTGAATTATTCTTGTGCTTAAGTAATTTTCTCCTACTTCTATTAGAATGAATTTTTGTTAATTTGGGATTTTTGATGATGTGTTTTGGATTAATTTCTAGATATTTGTGCATTGGTTTATTTAAACTTTAAAACAGTAGAGAATCAAGCATGGTAAGTTTATTTTCAGAATTAAAAATTTTAGGTTGTTTCCCTGAATTGAGGTTTTAAATTTGCAAGTTTGACATAAAAAATCATGATTTCTTGTGAGATTTTAAGCCTTTAGAGCATATATTTTTCTTGCTAATTTTATTATTGGTTATGAGTGTGTCAATTTGATTTGTTATTCTAGAACTTGCTTCGATTATACATGTCGAGACCACACTTAGGTTTTAACTCACTTATCCCATAAAAGGCCTACCTGTATAATCAACCATTAGTGAATCCTGTTGAGCATAACACACCATCTCTTGATTTACCTATTTATGTTAACCCATAACTCAATTTTTGTTCGTTGAAACTTTTTCCTGTTTTATTGACTCCCTTTTTGTCGAGATTTGATTTGGTTAGTTGCCTAACTATGCCCTTTTGTTTGATTTGCTAAATTATTGCTGATTGTTCTAGAAAAAAAAAGGAAAAACAAAAAAAGAAGAAAAAAAACAATATTGATTATTATTTAGTTCTATGTTGATTGAGCTTGAATAATTAAATTTATATTTTGAAAAGAAGCTCGTTTTTGTCTTGAATAATTCTTGATTTATGCTTGGTTTTAATTCAACATTTGTTTAATTTTTCTAGTTCGGTAATTTATGAATTCAATATCGATTATAACCAACTTTTCCAGCCTCTCTCCATACTCTTAACCTAAGCCCCATTACAACCTCTTAAAGACCATTTGATTTGTGTATTATATCATTTTATAGTGGTGGAGATTTGATTTTCATGCAAGCCTATGGTAATGAATTTTCTTGTTTGATTATTGAGTGCTTATTCTTGAACCTTAAACACTTTAAGTGATTTGAGTGAATCTTTAGTGAGGATGTCGACTCTTATCGATTTTGAATTAAAGGTAATTACTTAGATAAAGGGAAATACCTATGTTTTCATGCTTTAAAAATTTTCGACTTGGATTGTTTGAGACTTTATTGCCCTTTTAGTTAAATTGTCAATGTATGATTATTTGTAAATTATTTTGAAACATTATTGATAAGAATTATAAGTTGAAAAAGATTAATTTTAATGAGAATTGAGGATTTTACTTGAGGTTAAGCAAACGCTTAAGTGTGGGGATATTTGATAAGCTATAAAAGTAACATATTTTAATCTCATTATTAATGCATTTTTAGATGATTAATTGTGTAAATTAGTGAATTTGATGCTCCTAATCCTCTAAATTCATGTTTCTATACTTAGGAGAGCATTTGGGAACAAAGACGAGCCAAAATCAGACAAATAGAGTTATTTTCAGGAGCCACTCGGCCTGGGCATTTTCACACGGGCTGGCCACATGCCTATGTGGCAGTTCTTCTCGATTTCGCACCATACTCCCCAAATACGTAGAAAAACCTAATTTTTAAGGTTTCTGAGCATTCTAAAGTCTATAAATACCCATTAGAAGAAGACATAAAAGGGTAATCAAAGAAGATCAAAGAAAACAGTCGAAGAACACTATCGAAATCAACTCAGAAGCAGATCTCCATCAAGATCAAACATCTTCTTTTAATTTCTTTAAAAGTTTTATTGAGTTTTCTTATGTCTTGTGTTTATTCTGATTTTGAGATGTTTTTATGCAGGATTATGAACTAAATTCCCTAGATACCTAGGGAGGATGAAACCAATAATGAATCCTCTTATTTAATTTCTGTTTTTACGTGATAAATACTTGATTCTTATTCTCAATTGTGTATACTTATTTCTGGTTTTAATATTTCTGGGATATTAATTCATGTTTAATGTGCTTATTTTAGTGGAGCAAAAGTCCCTGTTTAAGAGTAGATCTAGCTTAATTGAGTAGAGTTGCATGCAATCCTAGAATTAGGACGACATAAATATGCCACATTAGAGTCAAATCTAATAGGGGAATCCATAGATCGAGTTAATGCGACGATAGGGGTTTTAATTAGAAAGAGATTTCAATTAATCAAGCTAAAGTTAGTTGTTCTTACTATCGAAAGAGATATTAACATAATTTACGGAATTCTACGGATCAAGACACAAGTGAATAAATCGTTTAATTCAGATTCATAAGAAAATGTGAAGTCTAGGTGGATTCTTTCCTAGGTATTGTCAATCTCATTGGTTAATATTGAATTATTTCCTCAATTCATTCTCTGTTGTGTTCTTCGATAAATTAGTTTAGTAATTTTAGATTAAAACACATCATCCTAATTTGTCCGCTAGATAATAAGAAGACGGTAATTACTAGTACTTTTAGTCCTCACGAATACGATATTCCCTACTCACCATAGCTATATTATTATTTGATAGGTGCACTTGCCTTTCACTAATTAGCTAACAACTAACCTAATTAATACCTTTCATCCTATAATGAGATTAACTAATCAACTTAATTTACTTATCTTTGGACATGATAAATTAAATCGGGCTAGATTAAGTTGATGTCAATCATACTATCATTTCGGTCTTACCTACCTAAGTGACTTTCTAGAGTCTTCAATTCTATGGTTTAATCTTTGTAACTTAATCCAACTATCTGGATGTGAAACCCTTAACCCAAGCTAATCAATCCCACTTTAGATTACCAACCTTCTTAGGGTTTAGTTCCAAGTCATTCTAGATGCAAACTCTCCTATCAAATTATTAAACATGCGAATGGATGTAAAGATAAACAGAAAAGAGAAAAGGTTGCTCAAAATCTAAAGATCTTGATTTGCAACTTGGATCTTAAACCCTTAATTGATTATTGGTTTTAGTGAAGGTGAAAAATAATAGAAACGTAATGTAGAAGAAAATTAAACTGAACTGATGTTGAATTTGAAAATAAACATTTACATTTAAAAAGAAATAAAAAATAAAACTAAACCTTAACTAAGAACAAAAATCTAAAGTTTGAATGTTGAACTGAACCCCTCTAATAAGGTTTTAAGATCTAATATTTATATTGTTTGAGCTAGATGACTGAATTACATTAATTACAAGCTATGTAACAAGTTAATTTTGATTGTATGGACGAAAACAACAGTGACATTCAAATGGGCCTCGTTAGACTGGAGTCGTGACACTCTATAGCTGGTGTTGCGACTTTAATGGAAATCTACTCTCCCTTTGGACTCGAAGTTGGATGTCATGACTTTGGCTTGTGGATGTCGTGACACCGTATCCAGTAGCTCACCTCTTGGAGTTGTTTTCGAAATTCTGCTAAGTCTTGAAGCTTACTTCGTTGCCGCAACATTCCCTTTGAATGTTGTGACATCTAGGGCAGTCCACTGACTCATTAGCCAAAAATATTGTCTTGCATACTTAATCAACATATTAGTTTCTTCTTAAGCTAGAATGGCCTAACAGGTCATAAAACAACACTAAAAGCTCATTTTGTTAAACTTAAATTCAAAACTAACTACTTCAAAAAACAAAATAAAATATATAAAATCACTTGAATATAAACTCATTAAGTGATGACAAACGTCTAATTTGCCACAACAAATTATGGCAAATCAGGTTTGAATAGACAAAGAACTTAAGCAACAAGTAAATATTATTGCCTGAATTGAGAATGCAACAGTAGAGATCAACCTTGATATGAAAGAGTATTTACAGAAAGTGGGGTAATTGCAATTTCCCATTAAGACATGTTTCCCCTAGAGATATGGAGAGAGAAAATCTCCCAAAATATTTTCCATCAAAAATAAATAGGAGCCAAAAAATAACATTTAAATCTCTCCAAAAAAATTATCAGATAATAATCGATAAATTTATCACAAAAATGTAACACCCCAAACCCGGCCTTAACGTTCTGGCCAAATCTGTGAAGTCACATGATAGCGTGTTGAAACTAAGTTGTTACGATAAAACCGTTTTCATTCGTTTACTCTTGTTAACTCTAAAATTGCTTACTTACTTAATCAATTGTTTTAAAACTTAATTCGTTGTGAAAACTTAAGAAATCATTTAATTTATGAAAAACCGAGTTAATTAGGTAATTCCGTCCATTCTAAGAAAACCCCCATTTTGTTTTAGAGAAAACCGTTTGTTCGTTGAGTGTTGTAGTTTAAAAACCCAATAACAGTTTAAAATTCAACATCCAGTCAAACAGTCTAGAAGTCCAGTTTATATAAAAAATTAACCCAGAAAATAATTAAGAATTAAATACCCAAGCTGAAGTTAAAATAGTTTAAATATGCGTGGCCACCGTTGAGTCCTCCGCTGCACTGATCTGTCAAGTCTAGGAATTACCTATGTACATTAAATAAAGAGGGTGAGTTTACGTAAACTCAGTGTGTAATCCCACGGAAATCAAGCAACAGTAACGCAGAGCACAGTGAAAAACAGTCCTAGGCCTAAGCCCTTTTCAGTATCAGTAGCAGTTGGGCCTTAGCCCATCTCAGTATCAATATCTGTCATGTAGTTTTCAGTAACAAAGTCCTACCCAACCAACCTCTACACACCATCTCTGTCCAACCCTACACTCCATGTGGGGATTAAATCAACCCACTCATCCCTATACTCCAAATGGTGTCGAAAGCGGCGCAAATAGTAGTTTGCATCTGACCTGCCAGTATATTAGGCTTAAGAGCCTTTCAGTACACTTCCTCCAAATGATGTCATCCCAACCCAATGCAATGTATCATACAATAGAATGTCATGCTATCATATATCTATCAGAAACATTTATAGTTTAGTATACATGCTTATACATAACATGCTAGGTACAGAATTCACGTAATCAGTCTCACACAGAAAATGGTCTAAGTAGTGCTTACCGACCCCACGAAAGGTTCACAGTCGACTTGGGCGACCCGTGCAACCTTAACAAACATTTCAGTAAAAAGGGCTCACACGCCCATGTGGATTGCCCATGTGGACCCACAGCCCCGTGTGACCCACACAGCCTAAATTAGGCTTGGTCGTGTGGATCACACGGCTTGGCCTAAAATCCCACACGTCAGTCTAAGCCGTGTGTCGTACACGACCTACCTAGCCATCACACGGCCGTGTTAAGTGCGCACGACCTGGCCTCGTCGATCACATGCCTGTGTTATAGCACACGGCCTACTACACGGGCAACCACACGCCTATGATGCGTCGACAGTGAGGTTTTCAGCTTTCATTGAAACCTTGTTTTTTGCATTTCTAGGTGCACACCTGGTTTTATTTGAAGCTAAACCAAACTCTGAGAACTCTAGAACCTAAATATTGATCAATTCAACATTATAATTAGCCCTTAATCTTTGATCAATCACGACCTCAAAATCAAAGAGATCAACACTCTAATCTCAATATGTAACAGTTCGATTTTAGGCCTATTCAGAACAGTGGTTTCAGAACCACTATTTTGAAGCCAGATAAATTATTTTAATATTATTTTAAGTGTGACGACATGTTTATAAAGGTGCATGAAAATTTTGGTAAATTAATTTTAGTGTTTATGAGCTTAATTGCGAAAAAGGACTAAATCGCATAAAGTGCAAAAGTCCTTTTTTGATAGCTAAAAGTGTTAAATTGCCATGAATCATAAATTGAGGGTCTTTAAAGGGCAAGTAGACCCTTAGATAAATGATAGCCGATTATAGGGGACAAAAGGAAGAGAAATGGTCAAAATTAGGTCAGTTAGTGACCTATTTTGATTAGAATAAAAAGAAAATAAGGAGAAAAAATATCATCTTTTTCTCACCTTCTTCACCACTGAAAATACCAGCAAAAATAGGGGTTTTGAAAGCTTGAAATTTTCAGCCACTTAGTTCCTTCACAAATCAAGAACTACAAAATCCGGGCCTAGACCGGGGAAAAGCGAATCAAGTGGACTAAGCCGAGCTAGACGTCTACATTTTGTAATCCAAGGTAAGTTGTATATGAATAATACAACTATATTGTTATTATATGTGTTTGAATTGATATAGCATAAATTGCTTATTTGTGGAAATGATTGTGTATGATGAACATTGAGATAGTAGAAATCCCGTTTGAACCCTAGGAAATAAATTGGATATTCATGCCATGGCATTCGAGTCATTTGTGTGCTAGTGTAAGACATGTCTGGGACATGAATCAACATTAGAATGTAAGCTAGTGTAAGATATGTCTGGGACATGCATCAGTTACGAGATGTGCCAGTGTAAGACCATGTCCGGGATATGGCATCAGCACGGAAATGTGAGAGCTAGTGTACAACCATGTCTGGGACATGGCGTTAGCCTCGTTTTCTACAGCAGTGTAATACCATGTCCGGGACATGGCATCGACTTGATGGATGAGCCAGTGTAAGACCATGTTTGGGACATTGCATCGGTATTATACCCTATGTTTGAGACTTAATGAATATCCGATAGCTTTCCAAATGATTCAACGATGAGAGATACAGTTGAAGTTAAACGAGAAAAGTATAACCATGTTTTGATTGGTACATGTACCTATTTGAAATGTACGAGATATGAGCTCAATATATGCTATGTGAATTGTATTGGATAGTGATGAGTAAGTTGTGCTTATGCCTACTTTTGTATTATGAGCGTGATGATGAATTGTAAAATTGTTGTCATATTTATTTGCATGCGACTTACTAAGTTTTATGCTTACTCCCTCTCCTTTCTATTTTCTTATAGTGCCGCCTAGTTAGCTCGAGGATCATCGGACGTCAGAGGCATCGATCATACTATCAATCAAATCACTTGGTATAGTTGGTTTTGTATAGGGCTTAGACATTTAAAGTTGGTGTCATGTTAATTTTTCCAACGTGTTGGCTTGGCATGAATCCCTTCATTTTGTATTAAGGCTTGGAATAATGGCTAATGTTCACTATTGATATATGCAAATGGTGATATTTTCGTGAATGAGATAATGCCTTGTGTGGCTGATTATACCTTGTATTTTTGAATGGATGTTATTATATTGTGTTTCAGGTTAGCAAAGGGCTTGGTAAATAGCCCTATATTGTCTACACGGGTAGACACACGGCCAGCCCCATGGGCGTGTTGTCCAGCCATGTGTCCCCTGCACGTAAAATTTACAAGTTAGAATGCATGGCAGTAAACATAAGAGCAGAGACACGACCGTGTGGAGGACACAGCCTCTGGCCACGGACGTGTCCCTCGACCGTGTGCCCTAAATTGGATGCTGATGTCAGAAACAGAATGTTAAGGTTTTTAGACAAGGGCTAAGACACGGGCGTGTCATGGCCGTGTGAGGGGCACGGGTTATGGACACGGGCGTGTGATAGGCCATGTGAAAGCCCCTGTAGGTTCAATTTTAGAATATAGTTCACACGGGTATGGGACACAGGCGTGTCCCTAGATGCTTAGGCCATGTGTGCCACATAGGCCATCAGTACGGCCATGTTAGAAGGATCACACGGGCGTGTGACCTATTTCAAGAATCATTTTTATTAAATTGGTTTAAGGACCTAAGTTGGTTCCGAATGGTTTCCAATGGAAGTTTGAGGCCTCGTAGGTCCATTTTAAAGAGTTTTAAGCAAGGCCAAAAAAGTTTTAAAGTTGATCAAGTCTTGGTGACTCAGAAATGATTATATGTATATGGTCAAGTATGGTAATGCCTCGTGCCCAATCCCGGCCTTCAGACTCAAGTAAGGGGTGCTACACAACACTTACCAACGAGAAACCAACGTCCCTAATGCTCTAATCTCAGCAGCAGTGCAAAACGATTACTGTCCTTCGCCTGAAATGAGGGTAGTAAAACCACTATTTCGTTAATCATTTAGCCGAAAATGTTAGGAACTAACAAAACAACACAACTTACCAAACGAACAGTCCACTTTGCTAAAAAAGGAGTGGATTTAGAAAAGAAATAAAAAAAGAAGTGGAAAAAGGAAGGCAAAATTCGGCAGAGAAAAGAAAGGAAGAACGTCAATCAAATTTTTTTGAAACAAGATTAATTTTGAAAAAAAAATAAAATCAGGATATATCCCAATCCCCCCCTTTTTCTCCCACTAACCCATTAACATACACATTCTCATAATTGTTCTTTGACCGAAACTCTTTCGGTCAATCGAGCAAAAATAAAATCTTGCATTTGTCCAAGGATTCGAACTCCAAACCTCCCACACTCCAAGACATACCTCAACCACCAAACCAACAGGCCCATTTTAATATGGTTTATAGACAATTAAACATGAGCCTATTGAGCAAGGTTAAGGCTTTATTCAGAAAAAATCTCAAAATTTGCAAATGGCGTGGCTTGAACATAGAACCTCTCAAATACACCTAAAACACTTAACCACTGAAGTAGATACTCAATTATGTGTTAGAAATTTACAAAAGCAGAAAACAAATTTTTGGGGCGTGACAAAAAATCAAAAAATGTCAATTAATGTCGTGTGGATGCTTTCCAGACCAAATAACTTGGTCATGCTTAGCATACACCAACATAGCTTCTCAAGCTCTCGAACCTGTTGGAGCCCAACAAAATTAACATTTACTGTTTAAAAAATGACATAAATTATATATATTTTTCGTTGGTAGTTCAACTTTTAGTAAAATATTTGTAGAACTATAAAAAGCTTTCTTATTATAACTAGATTAAACAACAAATAACATTTTTAAACAATAAATGTTGACTATGTTGGAATTTGACTTTATTTGTTTCTTTTTAATAGTATTAAAATTAAATTTATTAATTTAATGTTAGAGAAATTAATTTAATCAAATTTTTATAATAAAAGGATCTATTATGTACATTCATTTTTTTTAGTATTGTGAGATAATCCAATTAAAAATCACTCTAATATTTATTTGTTTAAATTTAAAAAAAGTCTGGATATCATTGTTAGTCATTTAAATAAATATTATCGAATGATATTTTGGAATTAATAAACCCTAGTGATTAGATCATTATAGGAGGAACATTTTGGTCAATCTACTTATAAAATGGCAATCAAGTAATTTTCAAATCAAGCGAGATGAAAAGGAGTTGGAGACAATCTCAACCGTTGCAGCTGAAAGGAGCAAATGGAGGCCTAAGTGATGCCGCGTGAAGTTAAGGCTACATATGTTAAAAATGGTTAGTTTGGAAGGGGGAGGGAACGTAGAATGCATAAGCGATTGAGGGCGAAAGGAGGGGAAGAGGGAGGTTCAAACGATTGTGAGAAGCGAGTTGTCAGGGCGTGAAGGGACACAGTGACACGCACGACCGTGTGGGTAGATATTAAAATATATTGGAATAGGGGTCCACATAAGCACGTGTCCTCATGCAAGACATTTTGGTCCACGTGAGTTAAGAGAGGTTTTCTCTTCCACACTTCTTTTTATTTCCATCATTTTCCTTCTCCCACCACGTGATCTCTACTCTCTCTTGCCTGCCTTCCTTTTCACATGCCTTCTTATACTTTTTGACATTGACTTGGCTAATATAACTCAGCTAAATGAGCCAAAATGATGATTTGGAATACCTACCAATTTTCAGTAATAAGACAACCTCCCCTTGAGTTTCCACTCCTACCAATTATACTCCACCATCCCTTTAAAATCCAATTCCTCTCATCTATAATTGTTAGTACAATGTTTGGATAAATTGAATTAGACTAGATTGAAAATAAGTATGATTTGATTGAATTTTTCAAATAAATTGTTTGAATTGACGATTAAAATGATTTTGTTATTTGAATTTTTAATTGAACCAGTCAAATGGACCACTTATTCGATTTGGAACTTGATTTTTTTTTGTGGTGACAAAAAGTGTTTTATATAAATGAGTTTAGCACGAACATTTGTTAAAAGTGTCATACAGCATGGGTTCATGAATATCTTGAAATGTTTTACTAATATGTGATTAGATGAGGCTTGAAGTTATTCCTGTAAATTATTATTCAAGTTATATAAAATTTTACTAGATTTGACTAGGAAAATACGTGAGAAGTAGATGAGAATTAAGCAAGCCTCCATTGACCAAAGTGATTGGTATCAAGCGAGATACTTAGTAATTGATAAAATTAAAGACATCATTTTAATATTACAAGTTAAAATTGTAGAATCAACGACATGATGAATCATTACATATCCATCACCTGATTTACAAAAATATGAAGGATAAAGATTCATTCAAGTTATGGGCCTAATTTGATTTATTAATAGGAATATGTGAGGAAAATACATATATTGAAATTTAGAAATTCCCATCTTTGCACAAAAACAAATAATTTTCGAAATGCACCATAAAACATCTCTATTTCAACTCGCTAATGATCCATGGAGAGAATATGCCAAAATCAATAATTGATATCACGAAGCTGATTTTATATGATATTCACTAAGCCACATCATCTAGTTTCATACACAAAGATTAAGGTCCACCACGCGTCACCATCACGCTTCAAGGCCTCGTAATACGATCAAACGAGCGTGAAACATACACAGCACGATGCGCATCAAACAAGAAAGAGTTTTGTTTTAGTACAAAAGGTTGAGAAAGTGGCACCATTCTCTTCTATCTCTCGTGGTACTCCCATGGTAGATGTTAGATTTTTTTGGGGAATGTAGGGCCCTACTTTGATAGAATTTGTAAAAAAGAATCAAATTGATTTGTCAAAAAAAGCATCAGAGGGGGTGATTGATGAAGATGGAAGGTGGGATCAGAGCCGTTGGTTGAGAGGGGGGCATGAGAGGTGTTCAGGTGAGAGATATGGCCCACAGGGTTTGAATAAGGAAGAATCATGGATCATGGTGATATCATGTAGTATTGCATAATATTTGTTGTTCTGGTCTTTCTGGTTGTGATCCAGAAACACAAATAATTAGACTAAAATCTGCTTACATTGAAATTTGTTTAATTGGTTGGTTTGTTTGGTGCTGCCAAAATATTTCACCATTAGAATTTTCTTTTCCCTTTTACAAAAGTTTATCCATTTTATTTTTTATTTAAAATAGATAAATTTGTAATTCGATATTAAATTAGAGAATAAGTTGGTATAAGTTGGTATTTATTTTACTATTAAAAGCTGACATAAATAACTAAAAAGTGTCATCTATATCTTTTGCTAATGTATAAAGACTAGGTTTTAACAAGAAAATTGAATGAAATTATTAATAAAATGACCAATTTGATTTTTAATCTAATATATAAGGACTAATTTACTCATTTTTAATAGATAGGGTAAAATATAATTTAACTCCTAATACATGGATGATGCGTTGTTAAGAGCACAAAAAATATCCTATTCCCTGTAAAATAGTAAAAATAACAGTAAAGGGGAAGTAGGGTCGAATCCTCAGGGGTCAGATTATACAAATACTCATTTTCTGAAATCCTGGACAAATTCTTGGCCAAAAAAACTCGCGTTCCTGAAAAATAAGAAAACAAAGAATTAAAAATTTTGATATAGAAAAATAAAAACAGAATTTAAAGTGAATTGAAATTGCAAAATTAAATAAATGGCAGAAATTAAAATGAGGACTATAAAAATAAATAGAGTTTGGGGAAGAGAAAGTTTCTTATGTGGCGAGATTCCAGCCTCCAGTTGTCTCACTCTACCTTGGGTTCAATCCTTGGCTTTTAAGTAACCCTTCTCGACCAGGATAAGCTAGTCATAGTGGAAGAGGACGCCTACGACCACCAGCTCCAAGGATTTAGACTTAAAATTTGGCGGAGCCTGACTCTAGCCAATAATCGCTTTTGGGGGACTATCTTCTGTTAGATCATCACTTCCCAACGGCGAATACCACGCCATTTTGTCTCTTGGATTCACTAACCTCTGATGTAGAAAGCTAACGAATAGACTGCGCAACCTTCCCAAAATGTACAAAGCGGCCGTTCCTTGAACAAGTTGAAAAGATCACCTATTAAGGGATATAGACGGAAGCGTCAGCCCCGTAATATAGAGAAGTGATGAATACCCTGTTGAGAAGGCTAAGCGCGGGTTCTAAGCCTAATGAACCTTTTTGGGGAATTTTTGACAACCTTCGACTAGATTTCGGGAAATAAATAAATAAAATAGATATGGGATTTCTATTGAAGAAAATATGAAGAGAGCAAAAGACTGAGTTTTTGGGAGAGGGAGTGTTTACAGGAAAAAGAGATGTCAAATATATGCCACTCCATCCCCTATTTATAGTACTAAAAAACCTAGTCTATTCCTAATTAAATTCTAAAAGATAAATACAAATAAATAAAGATAATTTAAGATAAATAAAGATAAATGAAAATAAATCCTAAAATTAAATCTAAATAAAAATTCTTAATAATTATCCTAATATAATTGAAATTAAAATAGAGTCTTGTGCCATAAAATCTCTTCTTTTGCATTTTAGCCCTTATGTTGTCCATGCTTGCATTTTTGGCACCACTTTTCTCCTACTTCGTATGTTGGCCCACTTTATCTCCAAATTTACGCTTTTTGCCCTTAAATTTACTTCTGTCTTAAATTATGTCCCTAAAAGATAAAAGATCATAAAATAACCCAAATTAGTAGGATCATACTCAAAATAATCATGCAATTAGCACATAAAATATGACATTCTAGAGTATTATCAAATTCCCCCTACTTAGCCCATGCTTGCCCTCAAGTACGGTTCCTATCCACTGTGAAAATTAGATCCTGCCATGAAAGAAAGTCTACTTCAAAGTTTTATAAAAATTAGTCAAAATTCATTCGAAAAATAAAGAGAACCCTTAGCTTGATTTAAGTAAAATTGAAAAAGTGTTCCAATTAACACACACAAAAATTAGGATCGACTTGAATTATTTCTTGAAAATTAGGTAATTTACCAAACCTATCAAGACACCTTATTTATTTCTCCCTTTAGTATCCAAATTTTATTAATGCATCTTTTTTTTTAATATTTCAATTTTATTTATTTACTTTCACTTAGGAATATACTGAACCTTTTGATGCGAAGAGAGATGACAACCTAAGCACCCCACCCCGATTACTCAGCCCAGCACATTCCTAATTTTATTATTCCTAATAACATATCGAACCTTTTGACGCGAAGAGAGATGACAGCCAAGCACCTCACCCCGGTTACTCAGTTCAACACATTCTTTGAAATTAATTTCGGTTAGCGGAGTTTTACCTAACACGTCAGACAACCTTTTGACGCGAAATAAGATGACAACCCAAGCACCCTACCCTGGTTACTCAGCCAGTCACGTCTTAAGCTGTACTCATAACCACAGAAATATTATTATTAATAAACGAAATCTTAATTTTGGAGGACTTAGAAAAAAAACAATCAAGTTTCAAGAATAAGTTTTAGTAATCACCTTAATAGTCATGAACATATTTTGAGCATGCAATTGTATTAAGTGTCCTCTTGTATTTAGACTTAATCCAATTAACCAAAATCAAGATAGGGTTAACTCCATTAATCATAATTATTTAAACTAAAAGAAATAAAACAGTGGAGATGAAATCTATCAAGGAAAATCATAATTAACTCAGTAGATAAGAATCATGCATGGAGGTTAAATAGTGGCCAAGTCATGGTCAAATTCTTGGGCATGAAAAAAAAATAGAATATGCTTAAAAAAATAATTGTGGGCAGAACGCAGTAGCAACAATGATATAACAACAAAAACAACATATAAAGTGACAGTAATAACGAAGAATACTCCCCCTTACTTAAAACACATTGTCCTCGATGTGGAAAAAAAATAAACAAATAGATGGAAAAAGTTAAGAGGAACTCCACGTGTAATTACTGTCGGTCGCGCATAATGGCAAGGAGATCAGCTAGTTGTTGTCCAAAAGTGTCGAGTCGAGCCTCGATATGCTCTAAGCGTTGTTCAACGGTCATCGAAGGTTGGGCTTGAGTGGGCTGTTTGGCTATAAGGTTATGAGCTGATTGGCTGTATTTTTTGTCTTTTCTTCTTTTTGCTCTCTATTTTCATCTTGGTTCACCTAGAAGAAGAGAATTTTATTAATATCTAAAAATAATAAATAAAATAATAAGATAAAATAAATAAATAAAAATAAAAATAAAAATAAAAATTGAGTTGTCTCCCAACAAGCACTTGTTTAATGTCGTTAGCTCGATGCCGTGAATGGTTCTATGGTGGCTCTAAATGAATTTTTTTGACCGTGTGGGCCTGAAAATTTTTGCAAATGACTTTAACCATTGGCCATTAACTACGAATCGCTTCTCTGTTTCTTCACTCTCTATTTCAACTGTACTATGTGTGAATACTTGGGTCACAATAAAATGTCATTGCCACCGAGATCGAAGCTTACCTTGGAATAGCTTTGATACAGAGTTATAAAGCAAAACTTTTTGGCCTACCGAGAAATACTTCTGAGCTATTTTCCTATCATGAAACAGTTTTGTTTTGTCTTTATAAATGCGAGCATTAGGCATCATTACAAATTTCCTCCAATTCTTAAATGTCCAATTTCCTTGCCTTTCCTGCGGGCTCTAACTAGATGTTTCATTGTCGAATAGCCCAATAAGCTTTATGCTCTAGTTTTACTCGTAGATGACACGCTTTTCCAAAAATAAGTCGATACGGGGTCAAGCTAATCGGTCCCTTATACGCCGTCCGATAGGCCCAAAGCGCGTCATTGAGCCGAAGACTCCAATCCTTTCGGTTGGGCCGAACTATTTTTTCCAAAATGGACTTGATCTCCCTGTTCAAAATCTCTGCTAGGCCGTTTGTTTGGGGATGGTAGGCTGTTGCTATATGATGATGAACTCCATATTTTGATAATAGTGCCTCCATGACCTTGTTGCAAAAGTGGGTACCACGATTACTGATCAAAGCTTCAGGTGTGCCAAACCTAGAAAAAAATAGTTTGTTTTAGAAACTCCACAACAGTTTTAGCATTATCATTGCGAGTAGGCTTTACTTCTATCCACTTAGAAACATAGTCTACCGTAAGAAGTATATATACGTTTCCAAACGAAGAAATAAAAGGCCCCATGAAATTGATGCCCCCATACATTAAAAATCTCACATACATGAATTGGGGATAGGGGCATTTGATTTCGTTTAGTGATGTTACCTGTACGTTGGCATTTATCGTAAGACTTACAGAAGTTATATGCATCGCGAAAAATTGTGGGCCAATATAGCCCACACTACAATACTTTGTGAGCTGTCCGTTTAGGGCCAAAGTAATCTCCACAAGCTTCTGTATGACAAAAAGTAAGGATAGAGGTTACCCCGATTTCTGGAACACATCATCTTATTATCTGATCTGAACAGTGTTTCCACAAGTATGGGTTGTCCCAAATGTAATATCGAGCTTCCCTTCTAAGCTTGTTCTTCACGGAACGTGCTAACTCAGTGGGTAATGATCCTGTGGTTAAGAGATTAACTGTATTTGTATACCACAGATAGTGAGCCTCAGTCAAAAATAAGCTTTCATCAGGGAACTCATCTTTTATAAGAATATCGTCAAATGGAGTTTTTATCCTACTTAAGTGGTCAGCTACTAGGTTTTCACATTTCTTTTTGTCACGAATTTCGATGTCAAATTCTTGGAGCAGTAGAATCCATCTAATGAGCCTTGGTTTTGCCTCTTTTTTTTTGCGATCAAGTACCTAAGAGCTGCATGGTCAGAAAAAATAATCACTTTAGATCCCAATAAATAAGATCGAAATTTATCTAAAGTGAATACAATTGCTAAGAGTTCTTTTTCCGTGGTGGTGTAGTTGCTTTGTGTAGCATCTAGTGTTTTTGAGGCATAGCAGATGACATGAGGCTCTTTAGCTATATTTTGCCCCAGCACAGCCCTCACGTTGCGTTCTTTTGCATCGCACATAATTTCAAAGGGGTAGTTCCAATCTGGTGCTTACACTACAGGAGCGGTCACCAACTTCTACTTGAGTGTATCAAAAGTCTCCTTACACTTTGGGCCGAACTCAAATTTCCCATCTTTCTATAATAACTCGCATAGTGGTTCAGCTATTTTTGAGAAGTTCTTTATTAAACGCTTGTAGAACCCTGCATGGCCAAGGAAAGAACGAATTTCCCTTACAGTGGAGGGATATGACAAAGAATTAATAATGTCAATTTTGGCCTTATCGACCTCAATTCCCTTGGCAAAAACTATATAACCTAGAATCAGACCCTTGTCTACCATAAAATGACACTTTTCATAGTTCAAGACAAGATTAAATTCTATGCACATGTTTAGAATTATTGTGAGATTTTCAAGGCATTTATCAAAATAATTCCCATACACAGTAAAATAATTCATAAAAACTTCGATAATTTTTTCCACATATTCAGAAAATATACTTATCATGTATCTCTAGAATGTGGCTGGTGCATTACAAAGTCCAAATGGCATCCTTCTGTACATAAAAGTTCCGAATGGACATGTAAAAGTGGTTTTTTCCTGATCCTCTGGTGTGACTGGAATTTGGAAGAAACCTGAGTATCCATCAAGACAACAAAAGTGAGTTTTACCTGATAAACATTCAAGCATTTGATCTATAAAAGGAAGAGGGAAATGATCCTTTCTAGTGTAAGAGTTCAACTTCCTGTAATTAATGCAGACACGACAACCATTTTGTACTCGAGTTGGTACCAAGTCACATTCGACATTTTTCTTTACTGTCACGCGTGTTGTATTGGGCACGACTTGAGCCGGACTTAGCCATCTGCTGTCAGAAATAGGGTAGATTATGTCAGCATCTAGCAGCTTGATTATCCCTTTTTTACTACCTCCATCATATTTGGGTTTAATCGCCTTTGGGCCTCTCGCCTCAGTTTTGCGTTTTCCTCCAAGTAGATTCTGTGTGTGCATGTCAAAGGGCTTATTCCTTTTAAATCGGAAATGGTTCAGTCAATCGCGTCCTTATAACTTTTTAGAACCTAGATCAAACTTTCTTCTTCGAGTTTAGAGAGTTTGTTTGAAACTATGATTGGTAGGGTATTACTTTTCCCCAAAAATGCATACTTAAGATGTTCAGGAAGTAATTTCAATTCCAATTCTAGAGCCTGCACAACAGAAGGTAAAAGTTTAGTATTTGATGGAGACAATAACTCATTAACAGATTCATAGTCATCATATATAAATTCAAATTTATTTTCATAAATCGACTCAAAAGTCTCATCTACTAATGAGTCGATTATGTCGAACGATTTACGCTCAAAATTTCGCTTGGATGACTAATGGCGTCATAAACATTAAATTTCACGATCTCCCCATCAAATTCCATCGTAAGAGTTTCGCTTTGGACATCGATCTTAGTGCTAGCGGTACTAAGGCAAGTCGGCCCAACAAGAGGTCCAAAGACCCAATAGTGTTATCTTCCTCCATCTTTATCACATAAAAATCTGCAGGGAAAATAAGTTTGTTAACTTTCACCAGTACGTCCTCGAGGACTCATTCGGGGTGCACAATAGACTTGTTTTCCAACTGAATTATAACACTTGTTTTCGTCAAAAAACCCGTGTTAAGTGATTCATAAATAGAATAAGGCATAACATTTATGGAGGCCCCTAAATCACAGATGGCCTTTTTGATCCCCAAATGGCCTATTTTGCATGGTATAGCTAACATACCCCTATCTTTGCATTTTTCCGGCATTTTTCACTGTAGCACTGCGGATACATTCTCACCAACACTTACCTTTTCATTACCTATTAGTTTTCGTTTGTTGGTGCAAAGCTCTTTGAGGAACTTCGCATACCGCGGAATCTATCTGATGGCATTCAATAGTAGTAAATTGATCTCGACGTTTCTGAATGTTTCGAGGATCTCCTTATCTTCCTTACTTTTTTGAGACTAATTTAATCGTCCTAGGAATCAATAGGGGTTTCGCTCGAACCTGTTCTTCATTTTCAGGTTTTTTCTAGACGATTTCTTGGCCAAGATTCCTGCCAGGAATTGGTTCTAGTACCTTTCCACTTCGTAGCGTCACTGCATTTGCGTTTTGCCTCAGGTTTGGTTCTGTTTGTGATGGCAGTTTCCCTTGAGAGTTCAATCTTTCAATCGATATGGTTAACTCCCTTATGGATACCACGATTTTCTGTTGAAAATCAAGGACATTAGCTGCTAATTTATTGACCAAAGTTTCTAGAGAATTACCTAAATCTCGAGGCTGTTGTGGGAACCGATTTTGGTTTGACTGGTTATATCGTGGGTTGGCCCCATAACTTAAATTAGGGTGATCCCTCCATCCTAGGTTATAGGTATTAGCGTAAGGGTCGTATCGCCTTTGTGGTGGCCTAGAAAAATTTCCTACAGCATCTAAATGAGCCATAGTATCATCATTTAAACTGGGACATGCATCAGCTGTATGTTCAGGGGTAGCACATATTTCGCATAACTGAGCTATTTATTCTTTTTCTACAATAAGAAAATTCATCATATTAGTAAGTCTATCAGCTTTATCCTCTAAAGTTGAATTACTTAGCTGGTGAACCCTTTTAGGGGGTTCGGGATTGGCTCGAAATTGTTGAGAATTTGTGGCCATCGTGGAGATTAAGTCTCTTGCTTGCTGTGGAGTCATGTTGACCAATGCTCCTCTACTTGCGGTGTCTACCATATTCTTCTCCATGGGTTTCAGGTCTTCATAAAAGTACTGGAGCAAAGACTGTTCCGTTACATAGTGTTGTGGGCAACTTGCACACAACTTTTTAAATTGCTCCCAATAGTCATACAAAGACTCCACGTCTTTTTGTCTTATTCCCACGATTTCTCTTCTTAACTCGGCTGCACGTGACATTGGAAAAAACCTGTTGAGAAACAAACGATACAGATCAGCCCAACTTATTACAGATCCAGGAGGTAAATAAAATAACCATTCCCTAGAAGAATCTGCTAAGGAAAAAGGAAAAGCACACAATTTAATTTGATCTTCAGTTACCCCCTGAGGTTTCATACTAAGACAAACCATATGGAATTCTTTCAAATACTTGTGGGGATTTTCGTTCTGTAACCCTTGAAAAGTTGGCAATAACTGGATCAAGCTTGAATTTAATTCAAAATCAATATCCATAGTAGGATACACGATACATAGTGGCAGTTGTTTTGTCGGCGCTTTGGCCAGTTGCCGAATTGTCTGAGCCATAGGTTGATGCGCTAAATTAGGGTTTACATCAACCCTAGCGTTAAACACTTCTTCTAGGGAATCGACTTCTACTTTTTCACCTTCAAAAGTTTAAGTAGGGTTTTCATTAACCCTAGACTCTGCTTCGTCATCGATTCTAATTTCTGGCGGTGGATTACTTTGAGTCCCAACCACCGCTGACTGCTTTTTCTTTAGCTTTGTTTCCTTGCGATTAACTCTTGCAGTCTTTTCAATCTTCGAATCAAACACAAGAGTTCCTAGAGCAGATCTGGTCATAAGAAACAAAAAACAAGATTTGTACGTTACCGATCCTCGGCAACAGTGCCAAAATTTGATACGTCGTTGAGAGCACCAAAAATATCCTTTTCCTGTAAAATAGTAAAAATAACAGTAAATGGGAAGTAGGGTCGAATCCTCAGGGATCGAATTGTATGAATACTCATTCATTGAAATCCTGGATAATTTTTTGGCTAAGAAAACTTACGTTCCTGAAAAATAAAAAAATAAAGAATTAAAAATTTTGATCTATAAAAATAAAAATAAAATTTAAAGTGAATTGAAATTGAAAAATTAAATAAATGGCAAAAATTAAAATGAGGACTATAAAAATAAATAGAGTTTGGGGAAGAGAAATTTCTTATGTGGCGAGATTCCAGCCTCCGGTTGTCTCATTCTACCTTGGGTTCAATCTTTGGCTTTTAAAAACCCTTCTCGAGCAAGATAAGCCAGTTATAGTGGAAGAGGACGCCTACGACCACCAGCTCCAAGGATTTAGACTTAAAATTTGGCGGAGCCTGATTCTAGCCAATAATCGCTTTTAGGGGACTATCTTCTGTTAGATCATCACTTCCCAACGGCGAATACCATGCCGTTTTGTCTCTTGGATTCACTAACCTCTAATGTAGAAAGCCAACGAACAGACTGCGCAACCTTCCCAAAATGTACAAAGCGGCCGTTCTTTGAACAAGTTGAAAAGATCACCTATTAAGGGATATAGACGGAAGCGTCAGCCCCGTAATATAGAGAAGTGATGAATACCCTGTTGAGAAGGCTAAGTGCGGGTTCTAAGCCTAATGAACCTTTTTGGGAAAATTTTGACAACCTTCGGCTAGATTAGTTTAGTGGCTTATGATTTTCGAGAAATAAATAAATAAAATAGATATGAGATTTTTATTGAAAAAAATATGGAGAAAGCAAAAGACTAAGTTTTTGGGAGAGGGACTGTTTACAGGAAAAAGAGATGTCAAATATATGCCACTCCATCCCCTATTTATAGTACTAAAAAACCTAATCTATTCCTAATTAAATTCTAAAAGATAAATACAAATAAATAAAGATAATTTAAGATAAATAAAGATAAATGAAAATAAATCCCAAAATTAAATCTAAATAAAAATCCTTAATAATTATCCTAATATAATTGAAATTAAAATAGAGTCTTGTGCTATAAAATTTTTCTTTTGCATTTTAGCCCTTATGTCGTCCATGCTTGCATTTTTGGCACCACTTTTCTCCTACTTCGCATGTTAGCCCACTTTATCTCCAAATTCCCACTTTTTGCCCTTAAATTTACTTCTGTCTTAAATTAAGTCCCTAAAAGATAAAAGATTATAAAAAAGCCCAAATTAGTAGGATCATACTCAAAATAATCATGCAATTAGCACATAAAATATGATACTTAAAATTTACTTAGCCCATGCTTGCCCTCAAGTATGGTTCCTATCCACTGTGAAAAGTAGATCCTGCCATGAAAGAAATTCTACTCCAAAGTTTTATAAAAATTAGTCAAAATTCATTCGAAAAATAAAGAGAACCCTTAGCTTGATTTAAGTAAAATTGAAAAAGTGTTCCAATTAACACACACAAAAATTAGGACCGACTTGGATTATTTCTTGAAAATTAGGTAATTTACCAAACCTATCAAGACATCTTATTTAGTTCTCCCTTTAGTATCCAAATTTTATTAATGTATCTTTTTTTTTTAATATTTCAATTTTATTTATTTACTTTCACTTAGCAATATACTGAACCTTTTGACGCGAAGAGAGATGACAACCCAAGCACCCACCCCTAAGGTTTCTTTCATTGAAGACATTCCTAATTTTATTATTCCTAATAACATATCGAACCTTTTGACGCGAAGAGAGATGACAGCCAAGCACCTCATTTCGGTTATTCAGCCCAACACATTCTTAGAAATTAATTCCGGTTAGCGGAGTTTTACCTAACACGTCACACAACCTTTTGATGCGAACTAAAATGACAACCCAAGCACCCTACCCCGATTACTCAATTAGTCACGTCTTAAGCTGTACTCATAACCACAGAAATATTATTATTAATAAACGAAATCTTAATTTTGGAGGACTTAGAAAAAAAACAATCAAGTGTCAAAAATAAGTTTTAGTAATCACCTTAATAATCATGAACATATTTTGAGCATGCAAATGTATTAAGTGTCTTATTGTATTTAGACTTAATCAAATTTACTAAAATTAAAATAAGGTTAACTCTATTTAATCCCTCTGCTTTATAAAAAACCTCAAAAACTTATCTAATAGTTAATACACTTGGAATTAACAACAATCAATAGTTTAGGAACAACTATTCAATTTTAATTTAACTTAAACATTAGTAAAATAGAAAGATGGAGTGTATGATGAGAAAAGAGCACCTATGATTTTTAATCTTTTTAATGGAATATGAGTATTATCTAAAAAAACTATGATTTTGTATTGAAAATAATAAATGAATTTTAAATTGAATTAAAAGGAGATTACTACATTTATAATACTCAAAAGTAGTGAATCATGCCTTTATTAATGCATTTATTGGTCAAGATTTTAATTGGCCACCAAAGCGTGGTAAATGCCACCCCCGTTAGAAACGAAATGGAAAGTTAATTTGGGTGTAAATTAGGTAAGCAGATAATTAAGTAACAAGTCAAAGATTAGACAATATATAAAAGCAAACATTAAGAATGATGAATTTCACAATATCTTTATTTACTTATTAATGAGATAATATGCAAAACGTTTATATAATAAAGAGCATTTAGTAAGGTAAATGGTTAAAAAAGGTTAAAAGTGAGACAAAGGAGCATAGGGGGAAGGGGTAGGTATTATTTTGGGGAGCAAATTGCCATGATTGAGATAATTGGCCTCCTCAATGACAGCAAGTCATCATCGAACTTTCACTTGCACTCCATTCTTTAGCTTTCTATATAATACCCCCCTTTCTCACATCCCCAACCCATCATCACCTCTCCTTCCCCCCCTCTCTCCCCCTTATCAAAGCCCAAGTCTTTTCCTTTCCTTTTTTTCTCTCTGTTTCTCACCCTTTTTCATACAGGGAAAAGAAGAAAGAACCCTTGTTTGGCAAAAGATAAAATAATCTAAAACGATGGTGGGAAAAGAAGATCTGGGTTTGAGTCTCAGTTTGGGTTTTCCTCAGAATCGCCACTCCTTGCAGCTGAATCTAAGGCCTTCTTTGATTCCTTCCTCCGTTGATTCTTGCTCTTCGGTCCCTTCTGGGTTTACAGCCATTCACAAATCATTATGGAACGATGTTTCTGCTCCTTCAGGTTTGTTTCTTAACTCTCTTCTTTTTTTCCCCTTTGGTTTCCCGAGAACCAAACAAACCTTAAAGAAATCAATTTCTTTTCGTCCTTCAATGCTCTACTGTCACCCAACCAAAATATTTTCCTCATGCTTGAAGTAGCTTTTTTGACAATCGTTTTCACATGCAGACCCCCACCCTAAAATCTGCTACTTTTTTCTAGATCTAAGCCTGAAAATTCTTTTTCTTTTCTTCAATAATCAGATAAAGTTTCCATTTTTTTCTGAAAAAGTACAGTATTTGCATGCAGATCCTAACGCAGAATCTTTCCGAGGCGAGACTAGATCATTTCTTAGAGGAATCGACGTGAACAGATTGCCATCTACGGTCGATTGCGAAGAAGAAGCTGGAGTTTCATCTCCGAACAGCACGATATCGAGTGTGAGTGGGAAAAGGAGCGAAAGGGAAGGCACTAATGGAGATGAGCTTGATATTGAAAGAGCTTGTTCTCGTGGCATCAGTGATGAGGAAGATGGTGACGCTTCGAGAAAAAAACTTAGGCTTTCGAAGGATCAGTCTGCTATTCTTGAAGAAAGCTTTAAAGAACACAACACTCTGAACCCAGTAAGTAATTCCAACGCAAGCTTTGATGTTATAATATAACTGTTTTCTTAGTAACCAAACAGAAAATATTTGGAGTGGTTTTTTTGGTAAATAAGCTAATAAAACGATGGCTGTTTTGTATCTTTACAGAAACAAAAGATGGCTTTGGCTAAGCAGCTGGGATTGCGACCCAGACAAGTTGAAGTTTGGTTCCAAAACAGAAGGGCGAGGTAGAACGATTTGCCTTGTTAGTAAATTTACTGTTATGTCCTTCTGGTGTAACATTATTTACTAAATACTGGACTTCTTAAAATTCTTTTTGCAGGACCAAGCTGAAGCAAACTGAGGTTGACTGTGAGTTCCTAAAGAGATGCTGTGAGAATCTGACGGAGGAAAACAGGCGGTTGCAGAAGGAAGTTCAGGAGCTGAGAGCACTGAAACTTTCTCCTCAGTTCTACATGCAAATGACCCCACCTACGACCCTCACCATGTGCCCATCGTGTGAGAGAGTAGGTGCATCATCCACCGTTGATCCAAGATCCCATCATCAGCTACCCCAGAACCACCACAGGGCCATCCCCATCAACCCTTGGGCTCCGGCTGCTGCCCCAATCCCTCATGGACCGTTGGATGCTCTTCGGCCTCGATCGTAATTTTTCAACCAATGCTCAAGGGCGTTTTTGTCAAATGTTAAAAAAAAAAAAAAGAAGCATCACAAATTGAGTACGGAGAATATTTAGTGTTTTTTAGAGCATCGTACCAATCCCATGTTCAAAGCTCTTTAAGGTCTAAGATATGGTGGTTAGAATGTGATTTTGGTGGGACATCATGTTTTGTATTATTGGACCCACCTAAATCTAATCCCTGTTTAATGTTAACATATTCAATTAGTTTAATTTTTTTAATGTTAATCGATGATGCCTAATTAAATGACCTCTTCCTTGGTATGTTTAATTATTAAATTTGACTGAACTTGAAAGCTAATCTTGTGTTCCAAATTCCAATTCAAGTTACAAGGTGCCTTAAAAAACAACTAAAAGGGGAGAATTTGGGCTAAGCTGTGAGTCTTTCTTTGGAAGATGGGAACATTAAGAAAGTCCGTTTCAAGGACATTGGAGGATCGGGTTCTGGATTTGAATGTGTCGTGGAAGGACAAAGTATTAGGGATAGGTTCTGGTTATTCAGAGAAGGAACTTGGCGTGATGGGTTAAGAGCACAAAGATCTTGATTTTCTAGAGGGAGATGTTATGAAATCTACTGTCAATGGGATACTGTCGACTAATTTTTCAAATCGTATCAAACAAATTCTGGCTAAGGAAATGGAGTTGACTTTGGTAATCAAATTGTTGGGTCGAAATATCCAATATGTTGTTTTATATGACAGGATTAGTATCTTGTGGAAACCATCTAAACCATTTCATATTATGGACATTGGAAATGATTAATTTTCGTGAAATTCCAGTCCAGTGAGGATTTTGACAGTCTTAACTCAGTGATCGTGAATTATATTTGGTCAATATTTGACCGTTCAACCATGGATGGTGGATTTTTATCTGATCCAAACATTTTTTAGTATTGTTTTGACTTGGATTAGACTATTGGGTCTCCCAGGACATCTGTACAAGAGGAAAATCCTAGGTGAAATTGGGGGTCTGGTTGGTAGAGTAGCAAAACTGAATCTAAACACAATCAACAGAACAAGAGGTAGGTTTGCTTGAATGGTCGTTTATGTCAACTTGGATAAACCTCTAGTGTCTCAGATTTAAATAAATAGGGAAACTCAAAAAGTGTTTTACAAATCCTTACCCACGATCTGCTTTACATGTGGGAGATATGGGCATGCCAAAGAGGTTTGTACTTCGTACTATGGCGGTTGAGAATCGATTTCATGGGGAAGAGAGGGGCTCATCGGAGATCCCTTTAGGCACCGGAGCCACCACAATGGAAGTTTACAGAGAAGAAGAGTTCGGGCCTTGGATGCAAGTGGAGAGGAAAATAGGCGTAACAATAGGGATAGACAAAATTAGAAGGCAAAAAATTCCGGGCAAGGCAAGTTCGGTGTCGATAGTTTTTAATACTAAATGAGTTAATTGATGGCGAGGGCGGTAAGAAAGATCTTGGGTTTGATTTATCGACTAACAAAGGGGAAAATTCTAGGTTACCTTTGGAGCAGAATCAAGAAAGAAAGTTTAAAGATAAGGAAGGGGCGAATCTTTTAATTAATAAGAGATCTGGAAAAGAAATGGGCTTTGGGCTTGATGGACCAATGATGGAGTCCAATACGACTAGAAGTGGATCAAATGCATTGGACCGTGAGAAAAGTAATAAATGGGTGGAGGAAAAGCCAGTAATTCCAGTTGGGCCGAATGAATAAGAGGTGGCCAATAAGATGGGAACTATTGAATCAATCCAACTGTTTAAGCACTGGCGTTTTCCAATTAGGGGAAGCCGAATCTAATTTGCCTTATAATTTAATTCCTAATCGAGGTCGAACGAATGCTTGTGTCCTTGAAGGTTCAAACTCCCACTTTAATCCCATATTTGTTGAAACATCAGGAAAGGTTGTGGCTCTAAGTCCCGGAGTTTTGATGTTAGGAAAACATTTGGCAATTACTTTTTAAAAAAGTGATGGTCCTCAAAATCACAATAATAAAATAGAAGGTGCTGTTACAGGTGGGATTAAACTACAACAGTGATCCAAAAGGCGTACTCCATGGGGAAAATCTGAGCTTGGCCAGAATGAAAGGAAATTAGGACTAGTTGGAATAAAAGAGAGAGGTTAAAGTTAGATGGATTTGCTTGAGTTTCATTGTCTAATACAATAAACTCTATGGTAGAATTAATTAATTCTCAAATAGATGAGGATTTTGATGTCGTTAGGCCAAGTACGAATAAGACACATGTTGAGGAGATGGGTAGTTTGTAACAGCCTGTTTTCAGTGAAATCGGAACAATAGTTTTAGGACCACAAATCCGAGTCTGGAAGAAAAATAATTTTAATATTATTTCATGGTCTGCATTATGATTGAAATATCGTATGAAAATTTCGTTAAGAAAACTTTACCGATTTCATGTTTAATTTGAGGGAAATGACCAAATTGCATAAAGTGAAAAAGTTGAGTTCTAGTAGCTAGAGGGATCAAATAGCTATGGAATTCAAAATTTGAGGTCCTTATATGGCAAATAAACCATTTAGAGGAGTTAGTAGATATTTCTCAAATAAAAAAGATATGGAAACCATAGTTAGAAGAGCTTAAAGATAGCAAACTTATTTGGCTTAATTAGGTATGTATTCTTGTCCCGTTTTTAATAATTTTCATATTTTTGAGATCGTAATAACTTAAATCTAGCTATCTCAAGGGTTAATTTGTAAAGTTATCAAAGTATTAGGGTTTTTCCATGGATGAGTATGCATGAATTATGAAGTTTTATAGTAGAAAATGAAAGGTTGTCGATAGATAAACAACTTTTGTTAAGGAAATTTTGATGAAATTATGATTTAGGGACTAAACTGAAAAGATGTTTCATAAAAAAATCTAAATTTTATGAAATGCATGGGCTGCTAACGTTATATGTAAAAATTGACTAGGCTTGGAATAAGGATTAAATTGCATGAATTTTATTTTCCGAGCCTAGGGATAAAATTGTAATTAATTAAAAGTATATGGGAAAAATGGTAATTCTGCCTAAGCTGTGAATTGGATTGAATTGAATATGAATTGTAATAAATTGATGTTAAATTCATTCGTATAGATCCAGATAGATCAAATACGGAGTTAGAATAAGGAAAAGAAAAAGTGTCAGATTAGTAGATTACAAATCCACGAACACTTGTCGAGGTAAGTTCGTATAACTAAATTGAGAATATATATGTTTGAATTGAATTTTATGTATGTAAATTGTGTAATTGACATGAATGAAAATTAATTACATATCCGATAATGTCTGACAAATATTAAGTTCTGTATGAACAAAAGAAATTTGATTGATACAGGGTTCCCGAATTGGTTGTGGTCCTGCATGTGGTGCGGACACACCATAGCTCAAAGGAGCGTTCCGTTATTAGCTCTCATGAGCATCCCGATATTTGGCTCTCACGAGCTTCCTGTTATATGGTTTTTGCGAGCTTCCCGTTATATGGTTCTTTGGAGCATCCCTATTGGTTGTGATCCTGCATGTGTTGTGGACACACCGCTGCTCTTATGAGCGTCCCGATATATAACTCTCCGGAGCTTCCCAATATTGGCTCGTGTAACCTTCCCGATATTAGTTCGCTTGAACCTTTTTCATATTGGTTCGCTTGAACCTTCTTAATATTGGCTAGTATGAGCTTTCAGTTAATAGCTTTCCGGAGCTTCCTGTTTATGTACTCATATGAGCATTCCCTAATATAAATTGACGAATTTTAGATTTGTGCACTTCATGTGAACTACCCGTGTATCCATCGATATTTTAAATAATTCAATGGGTAAAATCCCGATATGAGAAAATAAAAGTTCGAAATGAATCATTACCCGTATATGTACGACATACATGGAATTTGATATTTGATAAGCTCATACATGATTCTTGGTGTTCATGTGAAATACATGACTAACATGTTTGATGAGGTTATATGTTTAGGTTATTAGCCAAAGTGTTTTGGTTGTATTATGTATGCTTACCTTAAATGCAAATGTATGGTAAGTTAATTTCCCGTTATACAAACTTACTAAGCATTAAATGCTTACTCTATTTTATTTTCTCTGTCTTATAGTACTCTGAAGCTCGTAAAGGTTGGAAGCTGGTCGGAGCTACATTACACTATCCAATGTTGGCATGTATAGGGTAATTTAGCCAATGTTGGTTTAAAAATATTTTGATGTAAATAGCCATTGGAATGGCTTGAGTTGGATATATGTATGTGTGGCTTAATATGTTTGTAGTGTTTAGTGTGGTTGAGTAATGAATGATTTATGAGTATAATAATATATAGTTTGAGATATTATATGATTAGAGAAATATGCACATAGGTTTGTATAATCAATTAAGCAAGATTGAATACTTGGACATATGGGGTGTTATGATATGTGTTAAACTTGGTTTTGACTTGATTTAAATGTCTTGTATTGGTTGGTGAAAGTGTTGAAGTATTGATGTAGGTGGAAGACAAATTGGGTAAGAAAAGTAGCCTTGGAATTGGCTTATTTTCGTCTACACGGGTAGAGACATAGACGTGTGTCTCAGCTGTGTATGACACATGACCTAGCAAATGGGCGTGTGGTTTGGCCGTGTGTCCCCTGCATCTTAAAATTTGAGAAACAAAATGGTTAAAATTATCCACACAGCCGTGTGACCTTTACACCTATTTAATGCAAGTCAGTATACTCATACGGCCTAGCACATGGGCATGTGGCTTGGCCGTGTGACCCAAGTCAGTGAACACCTTAAATTGGACCTAGGCTGGAATACGACCGTGTGTCCTTACTTCGAATGCCCATACGGCCTGAGACACGGGCCTGTCTCTTGACCGTGTGAGATACACGGCTTGGACACACGGGCGTGTGTCCTCTGCACCTTGGAAAAAATTTGATATTTTGTGAAAAATTTTCTGAGTTCCCAGTTTAGTCCTGACTTGTTTCTAATGTACATTTTGGGCTTCGAGGGCTCATATAAGGGACAATATGATTGAATATGATTGACTTATGATATGAATATTAAATGATATGAATTATTTGTATTTGATTTGTAAATTTCGGTAATGCTTTGTAACGCTGTTTCGGCGACGGATATGAATTAAGGGTGTTACATAGCTGAAGACAGTAAAATGTTCAGTTTTCTTAATTTACTATTTTTAATTATGAATCTGTCGATTTTCTTTTGGAATTTTCAGGGTTGTGTCAATGTCAAGTTTCCTTGCATTTTTCGAGAGTATAACGTAAAATTCAAGCTAGACATCGTGAGTTTTCTTGAAACTAGAGTTAGTAGTGGTAAAGTTGACAAAATTATTATTAAATTGGGTCTTTAATGTTCTCACCAGGTTGAGGCAGATAGGTTTTCTGGTGGCATTTGGGTCAGGTGGAAAGAGTCGATCCATGTGGAGATGATCTATAACCATCCATAGTTTATTCTTATTCGGATTCTTGATAAGGTGCATACTTCTCCTATTTATGTTGTTTTCGTTTATGGTAGACCGGGTAGGCAGAAAATGAAGAAACTTCAGGAAGGGTAAAATCAACTATCCCATATGGAACAATTTCTTATTAGGGATTTTAGTGCATTGCTTTCTTTTAATGATAAAAAAAAGGGTCGAACTAGTGGAAAACGATGCCTATTATTTGGGAATTTTATGGAGTATGTTGAGCTTTATGGCTTAGGTTTCAAGGGTTCGTCTTTTACTTGGCATAAAGGAGGGGTGTTTGAACACCTTGACAGGGCTATTGGTAATGATGCATGGGTAAGGTTCTTTCCTAATAGTACGACGAATCATTTTTGAAGGCTAAAATCGGATCATAAGCCTCTCTTTCTTACTATTAATCAGGAGCATGTATTTGCTAGAAGGCATCCAGCTAAATTTTTGTCAGGCTAAGTTGAACATTCGAGTTTTGCTTAGTTTGTGAAAGATAACTGAAAAATTAATGGGAGTATGGTTGAGTCCCTAGATCATTTCACTGCTAATGTTAAGTGTTGGAGTAATTCCGTTTATGGTCATATTAGTGTACAGAAAAAAAATTTAGTACAGGAATTGTTTGATATACAAAGGGCTTTTGAGATTTCAGGTGGTGATACTTTGGCTCAAAGGGAAATACAAGTGCGAGAAGAGTTAAAAGAGGTTCTCCATCATGAAAAATTACGGTGGAAACATAAATCTAGATGTGATTGGTTGTATTTGGGTGATCGAAATACCATATTCTTCCATAGGTGAACGTTGTAGAGAATGAAATCTAATAATATCTTTGTCCTTAAAAATGGGGAAGGGGAATGGATATTTGAATAAGCTGAATTGCAACAAGAGGCTATAAGATTCTTTCAGAGATTGTATGGAGAGAAACCTGATAAAATTAGGGACTTACAAGCTAGTATGTTTCTGAGACTTGACCATAGGGATATTCTTTTCCTTTGTAAGGTCACAGTGGATGAAATTAAGTCTGTTTCTTTTTATATGGCCTCGCTGAAAGCACCAGGTAATGATGAATTTTATGCCTATTTTTTTCAGAGTCAATGGGATGTGGTTGGAGAGGCGATTTACAAGTGGATCTAGAAGGTTATTACTGGTCAGAATATTGATTCGGAGTTGAATAACACTCTATTAGTCCTTATACCAAAGATTTTTAATCTGGGGAGTGTTGGTCATTTTTGCTCAATTGCGTATTCTTGATGAACCAACGTTTATATATAGATGTAGGAGGATCTTTTTTGGAAGCAATAAGCCCCTTTGAAATCTGTTCATATGCAAAGAATTCTCGATGTGAAAACACAAAGACAAAGGGCTAATATTGAACAGGCCAGGAAAATTAAAAGTATATTAGAGCAATACTGTACTCTTTTAGTGTATAAAATCAATGTGAGGAAGACAAATGTTTTCTTTTCAGGTAGGGTAAATGAGGAGCTAAGAGATTCTATCAGCAACGTCATTAGATTTCAAAGAGTGGCAAATCTTGGAATTTACCTAGGAATGCCACTTTTCCATGAGAGGGTAACAAACAATTCCTTGAGGTTTGTAGTTGAATAGGTCTGTGCCAAGTTGCAAAGTTGGGATGTTAAAAAGTTACCATTGGCCGAAAGAGTTACACTTGCTCAGTTAGTTTTATTTTGATTTCTAGCTACTTTATGCAATCTATGTTGATTTCGCAAGGGATTTATGAAGAAATTGAATGCATGGTGAGGAAATTTATTTGGGGGAATTCGAATAAAGGGAAGAAGGTGGCTCAAATGAGTTGGAAATCAATGTGTCAACCTAGATCTTGTGGTAGTCTTGGGTTAAGACAAATGAGGGCTCATAATACCTCTTTCTTGCTCAAACTAGCTTTTAATTTGGCAGCCAATTGGGTCAAGGTTCTAAAGACTTAATTTGGATTAAAAGTAGTGTAACAGCTCATCCGGTGGAGTCTCCGTATTTGGTTACTATATGGCATTTAGATGGTAAAATAAGGATAGATATGAGTAAGTAAAGTATTTGTCCTGGGTAAGTATAGTATTTTGTGTAATTCGCCATTTGGTGAACTTCTAGTTTGGTGAGCTTTAAGGTTTAATAGACTATTTTGTAAAGTATCTGATTAACCCAGATGCTTTGGGTGAACTCATTAAGTTCAAAGTTGTTTATATTTCTTTATTATTTTAGTATGATGATTTGGTTAATCAAGTTGAGATTTAGTTAGAACATAACTAGACTACTGTAGATAACAAGACCTAAATTTTGTTAAGTGCACTTAATCACGAGAATCAAGGGAGTTTGTGGAATTTTTTTAATTTTTCCACTAATATTGTCTCTGTGCTTAAGTATATAAGGATATCGATGGTTTTTTTAAACACCTTTACATCTTTTTCTTTTTTGCTTTTCTCTTAAACTCACTGAAAAACCTAAGTTTAGATAACTTTTTCAAAGTGAAGGTTCACAATATCAAGCTAACTTATAAGTTAGTACCAACTCACTAGTAATTACTGATGAACCCTTAGGTTATCATTGAAGTCAATTACGTGTCTTTCATTCTGCATGCATAGATGTCAAGATGGTGTGTGAGGAAGGAAACTTCCTATTTCCAGATTAAGTATTGTTGATTCTTGCATGCATGTTTAGATTTGATAGATTGATGGTTTGATATGTATAATTATCTTTCTTTTAGCTCAAGAAGCTAACAAGGTTCGAAACGATAAAGGCAAAGGACTTGCTTTGTAGACTTGTGTTAGAATTTCTGGTGAGTTCCTTTTTACTTCCATGTGTTGTAAATTTCATTAATATATAATTCGTGTAAGGTAAGTAATCTTCCTCTGTAATGGTTAAAAGGTTTATGTGTGCATAATGGTTATCTAATGTCATCAGTCTAAGTAAAGTTTGCTTGTGATATTAACTAAGCGCGATCCTTCATTCTTAAACCACTACCACCTTCTTTTGATATGTATGATATGATCTGATCTATGATAATGGAGAAGAGGAGATATGTTTGTATAACCTCCGATAAGGCAATTATATTGCTAACCAGACTGGTAGATCACGATAAAACATGCTATTCTGAATGAAAATGAGATGAGGAGTTAATGGGGAGTATGTATGTGACTGAGATTGTGTGATATGCTTCTGATTCTAATTTTTAAGTACGTGGCTGACCTAAAGATGGATTGTTTGAGTTGTGTTAAATTGGCGTATAGTATACACCCATGTGTTAAGTAAGTTGGCATACTTAGTCTATCTCAGTTTTGTATACGCCATTGGGCGTACTATGACTATCGTGTGTAAGTTCTTCTGAAAGGTTCAATTGTGTTGTAAGTAATAATATGTATGATTTTTTCCTTCTCAGGCTTGTTGAATGAAAGAAGACTTTTGTTAGAAGGACTACGCCATAGCGTTGTTGCTATTGTGAGCTATTTGTTTTGTTCTGTATCATGCATGATTCTTGGGGGTGGCGTGTAAATGTATTTTGAAAATTATTTGTATAAAGAACTACTAATTTGACAAGATGATGTTTTTATGAAACCATATTAAATTTCAATGTTTAGTTTTGACTTATTATATTCTGTCTAATGAAGTTATTATATTTGAACTTCCAGTTGCTTTCAACGCTATTTTTAAAATTATTAATGATTATATTCAAACTTTAGAATAGTAACAACCAATATATCTTTAATATTTATAACTTTGAAATAATTTTATAAAGCTTCTGCCAAATTGTTTTGCTATAAATTCGTCTGATTTTGAATAGTGACACATCATACTTGGATCCTAGTATAGGGTCTGGTTTGGCGCGTTACAGGAAGATGCTCTTGTTTCTATTAATAAGGGTAGGTATTCCTTTTTATAGAGGGCGCTCTCTAAAATATGGCCTCTACTGCACGAAAATAGTTTTTGGTCTGTAGGAGACGGGAATAATATTAAATGTTGGAGTAATATTTGGATTTATTGTGTTGGACCTTTGGTGAATCCAATTCCTTCACATGGGATGTAACACCCCTTACCAGTATCCTACGCCGGAATAGGGCACGAGGCATTACCGAACTTAAACTCACACAATCATACAAAACCGAGTCATGAATTTTCATCCAAATTTGTAACTTTTCATTCATATGTTTACCGTCCCTTATATGGGCTCACGAGGTCCAAAACATACATTAGGAATGGTCGGGACTAAACTGAGAACTTCTGGAACTTTCATAACACTTAGAAAGTTTTTCTTCAATACAGGAGTCACACGCCCGTGTGGGTAGGCCGTGTGGTCACACATGCCCGTGTGGCTTAGGACACGCCCGTGTTGTCAACCCGTGTAACTATCTGTTTATGACGTCGTCAACCCGTGTAACTATCTGTTTAAGGGCACACAGCCAGGCCACATGCCTATGTCCTGAGGCCGTGTTCTCCACACGGTTGAGTCACACGATTGTGTCTCTGCCCGTGTGTTTACTACTGAGCATTCTGTTTTGCATTTGTTAGGGTACAGGGGATACACGGCCGGACTACACGCCCATGGGGATGACTGTGTGTCACACACGGCCTAGACACATGCCCGTGTGTCTATCCGTGTGGACAATTTCAAGGCTATTTTCCAAGCCATTTAGTCACCCTCACTTGCACAACATCTCATAGTGTCAAACATAACATACTTAGACAAGCAAATAAGTACAAATAAGTCAATAGCATGTCATTCTTATATCATCATTTATCTTACTTAATCATCATATTTAGCTTATTATAAACATACTAGCTTTACATACAAAAAGGCATTAACACATGCATAAGCATATAATCAACATAAGCCATCATTCATGGCTATATACAATTTGAACCATAAACCATTATGGGCCAAAACATTCAACCACATTAACAATAACATAATCAGCAAATGACAAGTCCCTATACATGCCATAAACTTAAAATAAATGCATTCGCTTTGATAAACCCTAATTTATACATATTTTTACCCCATGTTTAACGCATTTTATGGATGATTTTCCATAAGAATTGATGAATTCGATGCTCCTAATGCTTTAATTTCATGTTTTATACTTAGGAGAGCATAGGAGAGCGAAAGGAACGAGAAACGGACCAAAAACGGAGAAAATAGGCCAAGGTACGAAATCAACACGGCTTAGACCTCCTCACACGGGCAAACCACACGGCCGTGTCAATTTGGCAAGCTCGAGCACGACCTGAAGTAATCGAACACAAGTGTGTACCACGAGCGTGTCCCTGCTGAGCCCAAGTTATGTCCAATTAGAAAAAGGCCACTTTTAAGGGCTTCTAGGCACTCCAAAGCCAATACAGCCTAGAGGAGGAAGAAAAAGGGGAAGCCGATTGATCCATCTCAGAAGCTGGATTCATCATCAAGACTAAAGATCTCTTCTCAGTTTCCCTTCAGGAGTTTTAGGTTTTCTTTATGTTTTGTATTCTTTATTTTTCTGAGATGTTTTCTTATTTAGTTATGAACTAAATCCCCTAAATACCTAAGGGGAATGAAACCTAAGACGAATCTTGTTATTATTTTCTGAATCGTATGATAAATATTTAACTTGTTCTTAATTATGTGTTCTTAATTCTTGTTTTGATATCCCAGGATACTGATTCAAGATAAGCTCTTATTCAGAGGAGGAATAGACCCTGTCTAAGACTACATTTATCATAATTAAGCGGAGTTGATTGCGTGCCTAAAAGTAGGGTAACAAGATTTTGCCGGATTAGGGTGAAACCTAATAAGAGGATCCATAGATCGAGTTAATGCAACCCTAGAGTGTTAATTAGAGAAAAGTCTCAGTTATTCAATCTAGGGATTACACGTTATTAGTCTTGAATAGGGATAATAACATAACTTAGGGATCTCCATGGAACAAGTTGAATGAATAAATCGTCCGATTCGGAGCCAGAATAACAAGTAAAGTCTAGGTGGATTTGTCCTTAGATATTGTCTTAAGTCAATCGATTTTTTCCAAAAGCAATTCCCCAATTATTTTCTCTCTGAGTTCTTAGTTTATATAATTAGTTAATTAAAACAAAACCTCTTTATTCTTAGGCTAGATAATAAAAAGACAGTCATTACTAGTACTTTTAGTTCCTTTGGGTTCGACAATCCGGTCTTGCTAAAACTATACTACTGTTTGATCGGTAAAATTGCCTACATCGCGATAATAGTTAGTTCAAGAACGAGTAATTATAAATATTTAAAACCTATCATGAAACCTCGCGATCAAGTTTTTGGCGCTGTTGCTGGGGAACTAAAATATTAGGAACACTCAATTTTTATTACTTTAGCCATTTATTTTTCTTGCAATTTAATTTAATTTGTATTATTACTAATTAATTTACTTTTTCTTTCTTTTGACAGGTTTTTATAGTTTATGACTAGAAGAAACTCGTCGGGACCATTACTTTTTGACGAAGAAATCGATCGCACAGTTCGTAGAAACCAAAGAGAAATAAGGCAAAGCTTAAGATACACAGAGAACGAGCAAAAAGACGATACTCAACCCCCAACTGAAGAGATGACTGAAAACCAAGGCAATCAACTACCTCCTGCAATTGCGGCTAATCAAAATCCTGCTCCACGTACTATGTATGACTATGCTAAACCTTCTTTAACAGAAACTGAGTCAAGTATAGTTAGACCTGATATTGCTGTGAATAATTTCGGACTGAAACCTAACACAATTCAGATGATACAGCAGTTTGTTCAATTTGATGTTTTGTAGGATGAGGATCTCAACACTCACTTGGCGAATTTTCTGGAGTTTTGTAACACTTTCAAAATTAATGGCATTTCTGATGATGCCATTCACCTTCGGTTATTCCCTTTTTCACTGAGAAACAAAGCTAAACAGTGGTTGAACTCATTACTACGAGGGTCCATCACTACTTGGGAACAAATGACCAAAAAATTTCTGCTAAAATATTTTCCGCCGGCTAAAACGGCTAAGTTACGTAATGATATCTCTTCTTTTGTGTAGATGGACTTAGAAACACTTTATCATGCATGAGAGAGATACAAGGATCTATTGTGAAGGTGCCCTCACTATGGGTCACCTCTATGGCTGCAAGTTCAAATGTTTTACTATGGTGTGAATCCCTCGATAAGACAGATGATTGACGCAGCTGCTGGAGGAACCATCAACAACAAAACACCTGAAGAGGCTTATGAATTCATTAAAGAAATGTCACTGATTAACTATCAGTGGCAAGTCATGAGGACTAAGCCAACAAAAACAGCCGGCGTTTATAATGTCGAATCAGTTACTATGCTATCAAATCAGGTAGAACTTCTCAATAAAAAGATTGATGGTTTACTTGGTTCTATACAGGTACATCCAGTAATGAGGTGTGACTCAAGTGGAGGAGGTGTGCATACAGAATATCAATCCTTCAATCCTACAACCGAAGAGGAACAAGTCAACTATATGGGTAACAATAACTTTAGATCTCAAAATAACCCATACAGTAATATTTATAATGCAGGTTGGAGGAACCACCCAAATTTCTCCTACGGTGGTTAAGGGAATCAAAAGCCACAAAATTCTCAGGGTTTTCAACAGCCACCTTATCAACAAGAGAAGAAACCGAACCTTGAAGAGATGCTCTCAAAATTCATATCAGTGTCAGAAACTCGTTTCCAAAATACCGAGACAGCACTTGAAAATCAACAAGCATCAATCCAAGGACTCGAAACTCAGATAGGCCAGCTATCTAAACTAATCTTTGAATGACCAAAATGTAGCTTACCAAGTAATACTGAACCTAACCCAAGGGAACACCTCAACGCAATTAGTACTCAAGATAAGGAAGGATTCATTACGCTTGAGCCAGAATTGATGCAAGAAATTGTGGTGAGCAAAGGTAAAAGTGAGGTAAGTCATAACAAAACGGAGAATGAAGAATATAAACCTCGTGTCCCATATCCTAACGTGATAAGGAAAGACCGCTCAGACGAACAATTTGGTAAATTCCTTAAACTTTTGAAAAAACATTACATATTAACTTACCGTTTATTGAAGCTCTGTCACAGATGCCCAATGTAATGAAATTTTTAAAAGAGCTTTTAGTAAATAAGCGGAAGTTGGATGAAGCATCACATGTGGAGCTAAACGCAGTCTGCTTAGCTATTCTACAGAATAAGCTACCCCACAAATTGAAAGATCTAAAGAGTTTTACAATTCCTTGCTTAATTGGTAGTTTAGATATAAATCATGCATTAGCTGATTTAGGGGATAATATTAACGTCATGCCTTACAAAATTTTAAGCAACTAGGTCTTGGGAAACCTAAACAAACTAGGATGAGCATTCAATTGGCAGATAAAACTATAAGATTTCCTAGGGGTATTATTGAAGATGTACTAGTGAAAGTAGATAAGTTCATATTTCTTGTTGATTTCGTTGTTCTAGACATAGAGGAGGATAATAACACTCCTTTGATTTTAGGGAGGCCTTTTTTAGCAATTGTTAAAACAATTATTGATGTTGGTGCAGGTGAGCTTACACTTCGTGTAGGAGACGAAACGATCACCCTTCAAGCTCGTAATTCTGGCATCACATCGAACATTGAAGGTAATGGTCCACACCATTCTACTAAACCTAACAATATATTGCAACCACACCATCCTACTAAACCTAACAATATGTTGCAACCTACTTTGCAGAAAATGAGTCTGAAGGAAGCACACGAGTCGTTCTCAAGCAAATAGTAGAGGACCTATTCATGAAGATCGAAGACTACAAATCAAGGAACTCGATGAATGGTAGACGCACAAACCAAGAACACCCGACAAACCAAAACTACGCCAAAACGAGCCCGATACCTCTCCAAATCAACTTAAGGTTGGTGATAAGGTCTTATTAAATGCCGCAGATCCCCACATTGTCACTACCACACCAAATAAGGAAATCCCTCTTACGGTACTTAGTATTTTTCTATTCGGTATGGTGGAGGTGAATCATCCCAAGTTTGACACTTTTAAGGTAAACAACACCCGATTAGAACCTTATTTTGTCAAGACTGATAACAGGAACGAGGAGTACGAACTCCTTGAACCACCATGACCATTCAACGGAGAGGCAAGTCAAGCTTAGACTTTAAATAAGTGCTTCTCGAAAGGCAACCCGAGCACTAACATTATTAATTTCTTTAAATTTTGGTATTTAACTCCTAACCTACTAATAGAAATCTTAAATACAGGTGTTTCCATAGAGACACAGCCAATCACACGGGCGTACTTAAGGCCGTGTGAAAACAGGGCAAAAGATTTCCCCAACACAGGCTGCGATAAAACGCCACGGCCGAGCGACATGGCCGTGGTCGAGCCTGCCAAAACAACACGGGTGTGCGACACGCCCGTGTGGAAGAACCATGGACGATCCTATTAAAACAGCACGAGCGTATGACATGACCGTGTCTAACACCCGTGGTCGAACCTGTCAAATTAACACGGGTGTAGGGCTTGCATA